>NW_025064325.1:0-137597 GCF_018152265.1 Drosophila ficusphila
TTGCAAAAAATGGGTTTGCAGAAAAGTGACCAGATCCCAGCACTGCTTAGCCCAAACTTTTGAAATTTTTACCCGATTTAAAGTGGAATACCTCTCTAGAATTTTGTTATTAAAATATCTATCTAGCTGCATTATTGGTTTATTTTCGAATTTTTGGTCAATAGTACGTAATTTTTATGACCCCCGACCTGTCAAAATTTGCCGAAAATGGGTTTGCAGAAAAAAAGTGACCAGATCAGACTGCTTAGCCCAATTTTTTGAAATTTTTACCCGATTTAAAAGTGGAATACCTCTCTGAATTTGTTGTTAAAATATCTATCTAGCTGCATTATTGGTTTATTTTCGGGGTTTGGTCAATATTTTGTAATTTTTAAGGCCCCGACCTGTCAAAATTTGCCAAAAATGGGTTTGCAGAAAAGTGACCAGATCCCAGCACTGCTTAGCCCAAACTTTTGAAATTTTTACCCGATTTAAAGTGGAATACCTCTCTGAATTTGTTATTCGAATATCTATCTAGCTGCATTATTGGTTTATTTTCGAATTTTTTTGGTCAATATTTTGTTAGTTTTTATGACCCCGACCTGTCAAAATTTGCAAAAAATGGGTTTGCAGAAAAGTGACCAGATCCAGCACTGCTTAGCCCATAACTTTTGAAATTTTTACCCGATTTAAAAAGTGGAATACCTCTCTGAATTTGTTGTTAAAAATATCTTTCTAGCTGCATTATTGGTTTATTTTCGAATTTTTGGTCAATATTTTGTTAGTTTTTATGACCCCCGACCTGTCAAAATTTGCCAAAAATGGGTTTGCAGAAAAGTGACCAGATCCCAGCACTGCTTAGCCCAAACTTTTGAAATTTACACCCGATTTAAGGGGGGAATACCTCTCTGAATTTGTTATTCGAATATCTATCTAGCTGCATTATTGGTTTATTTTCGAATTTTGGTCAATGTTTTCGTCATTTTTTATGACCCCGACCTGTCAAAATTTGCAAAAAATGGGTTTGCGGAAAAGTGAGATCCCAGATCCCAGCACTGCTTAGCCCAAACTTTTAAAATTTTTACCCGATTTAAAGTGGAATACCTCTCTGAATTTGTTGTTAAATATCTATCTAGCTGCATTATTGGTTTATTTTCGAATTTTGGTCAATATTTTGTAATTTTTATGACCCCCGACCTGTCAAAATTTGCAAAAAATGGGTTGCAGAAAAGTGACCAGATCCCAGCACTGCTGGCTTAAACTTTTGAAATTTTTACCCGATTTCAAGTGGAATACCTCTCTGAATTTGTTATTCGAATATCTATCTAGCTGCATTATTGGTTTATTTTCGAATTTTTGGTCAATATTTTGTAATTTTTTATGACCCCCGACCTGTCAAAATTTGCAAAAAATGGGTTTGCAGAAAAGAGACCAGATCCCAGCACTGCTTAACCCATAACTTTTGAAATTTTTACCCGATTTAAAAGTGGAATACCTCTCTGAATTTGTTATTTAAATATCTATCTAGCTGCATCATTGGTTTATTTTTCGAATTTTTGGTCAATATTTTGTAATTTTTTATGACCTCCCGACCTGTCAAAATTTGCAAAAAATGGGTTTGCAGAAAAGTGACCAGATCCCAGCACTGCTTATCCCATAACTTTTGAAATTTTTACCCGATTTAAAAGTGGAATACCTCTCTGAATTTGTTATTTGAATATCTATCTAGCTGCATTATTGGTTTATTTTCGAATTTTTGGTCAATATTTTGTAATTTTTTATGACCCCCGACTTGTTAAAATTTGCAAAAAATGGGTTTGCAGAAAAGTGACCAGATCCCAGCACTGCTTAGCCCATAACTTTTGAAATTTTTACCCGATTTAAAAGTGAAATACCTCTCTGAATTTGTTATTTGAATATCTATCTAGCTGCATTATTGGTTTATTTTCGAATTTTTGGTCAATATTTTGTAATTTTTTATGACCCCCGACCTGTCAAAATTTGCAAAAAATGGGTTTGCAGAAAAGTGACAAGATCCCAGCACTGCTTAGCCCAAACTTTTGAAATTTTTACCCGATTTAAAAGTGGAATACCTCTCTGAATTTGTTGTTAAAATATCTATCTAGCTGCATCATTGGTTTATTTTCGAATTTTTGGTCAATATTTTGTAATTTTTTATGACCCCCGACCTGTCAAAATTTGCAAAAAATGGGTTTGCAGAAAAGTCACAAGATCCCAGCACTGCTTAGCCCATAACTTTTGAAATTTTTACCCGATTTAAAAGTGGAATACCTCTCTGAATTTGTTATTTGAATATCTATCTAGCTGCATTATTGGTTAATTTTCGAATTTTTGGTCAATATTTTGTAATTTTTTATGACCCCCGACCTTCTGAATTTGTTTTATTTGAATATCTATCTAGCTGCATTATTGGAATACCTCTCTGAATTTGTTATTTGAATATCTATCTAGCTGCATTATTGGTTTATTTTCGAATTTTTGGTCAATATTTTGTAATTTTTTATGACCCCCGACCTGTCAAAATTTGCAAAAAATGGGTTTGCAGAAAAGAGACCAGATCCCAGCACTGCTTAACCCATAACTTTTGAAATTTTTACCCGATTTAAAAGTGGAATACCTCTCTGAATTTGTTATTTAAATATCTATCTAGCTGCATCATTGGTTTATTTTCGAATTTTTTGGTCAATATTTTGTAATTTTTTATGACCCCCGACCTGTCAAAATTTGCAAAAAATGGGTTTGCAGAAAAGTGACCAGATCCCAGCACTGCTTATCCCATAACTTTTGAAATTTTTACCCGATTTAAAAGTGGAATACCTCTCTGAATTTGTTATTTGAATATCTATCTAGCTGCATTATTGGTTTATTTTCGAATTTTTGGTCAATATTTTGTAGTTTTTTATGACCCCCGACTTGTTAAAATTTGCAAAAAAATGGGTTTGCAGAAAAGTGACCAGATCCCAGCACTGCTTAGCCGATAACTTTTGAAATTTTTACCCGATTTAAAAGTGAAATACCTCTCTGAATTTGTTATTTGAATATCTATCTAGCTGCATTATTGGTTTATTTTCGAATTTTTGGTCAATATTTTGTAGTTTTTTATGACCCCCGACCTGTCAAAATTTGCAAAAAATGGGTTTGCAGAAAGGTGACCAGAACCCAGCACTGCTTAGCCCATAACTTTTTAAATTTTTACCCGACTTAAAAGTGGAATACCTCTCTGAATTTGTTATTAAAATATCTATCTAGCTGCATCATTGGTTTATTTTCGAATTTTTGGTCAATATTTTGTAATTTTTTATGACCCCCGACCTGTCAAAATTTGCAAAAAATGGGTTTGCAGAAAAGTGACCAGATCCCAGCACTGCTTAACCCATAACTTTTGAAATTTTTACCCGACTTAAAAGTGAAATACCTGAGTTTGTTATTAAAATATCTATCTAGCTGCATTATTGGTTTATTTTCGAATTTTTGGTCAATATTTTGTAATTTTTTATGACCCCCGACCTGTCAAAATTTGCAAAAAATGGGTTTGCAGAAAAGTGACCAGATCCCAGCACTGCTTATACCATAACTATTGAAATTTTTACCCGATTTAAAAGTGGAATACCTCTCTGAATTTGTTATTTGAATATCTATCTAGCTGCATTATTGGTTTATTTTCGAATTTTTGGTCAATATTTTGTAATTTTTTATGACCCCCGACCTGTCAAAATTTGCAAAAAATGGGTTTGCAGAAAAGTGACCAGATCCCAGCACTGCTTAGCCCATAACTTTTGAAATTTTTACCCGATTTAAAAGTGGAATACCTCTCTGAATTTGTTATTAAAATATCTATCTAGCTGCATCATTGGTTTATTTTCGAATTTTTGGTTGATATTTTGTAATTTTTTATGACCCCCGACCTGTCAAAATTTGCAAAAAATGAGCTTGCAGAAAAGTGACCTGATCCCAGCACTGCTTAGCCCATAACTTTTGAAATTTTTACCCGATTTAAAAGTGGAATACCTCTCTGAATTTGTTATTTGAATATCTATCTAGCTGTATTATTGGTTTATTTTCGAATTTTTGGTCAATATTTTGTAATTTTTTATGACCCCCGACCTCTCTGAATTTGTTATTTGAATATCTATCTAGCTGCATTATTGGAATACCTCTCTGAATTTGTTATTTGAATATCTATCTAGCTGCATTATTGGTTTATTTTCGAATTTTTGGTCAATATTTTGTAATTTTTTATGACTCCCCGACCTGTCAAAATTTGCAAAAATATGGGTTTGCAGAAAAGAGACCAGATCCCAGGACTGCTTAACCCATAACTTTTGAAATTTTTACCCGATTTAAAAGTGCAATACCTCTCTGAATTTGTTATTTAAATATCTATCTAGCTGCATCATTGGTTTATTTTCGAATTTTTGGTCAATATTTTGTAGTTTTTTATGACCCCCGACCTGTCAAAATTTGCAAAAAATGGGTTTGCAGAAAAGTGACCTGATCCCAGCACTGCTTATCCCATAACTTTTGAAATTTTTACCCGATTTAAAAGTGGAATACCTCTCTGAATTTGTTGTTAAAATATCTATCTAGCTGCATTATTGGTTTATTTTCGAATTTTTTGGTCAATATTTTGTAATTTTTTATGACCCCCGACCTGTCAAAATTTGCAAAAAATGGGTTTGCAGAAAAGTGACCAGATCCCAGCACTGCTTAGCCCAAACTTTTGAAATTTTTACCCGATTTAAAAGTGGAATACCTCTCTGAATTTGTTGTTAAAATATCTATCTATCTGCATTATTGGTTTATTTTCGAATTTTTGGTTGATATTTTGTAATTTTTTATGACCCCCGACCTGTCAAAATTTGCAAAAAATGGGTTTGCAGAAAAGTGACCAGATCCCAGCACTGCTTAACCCATAACTTTTGAAATTTTTTCCCGATTTAAAAGTGGAATACCTCTCTGAATTTGTTATTAAAATATCTATCTAGCTGCATTATTGGTTTATTTTCGAATTTTTGGTCAATATTTTGTAATTTTTTATGACCCCCGACCTGTCAAAATTTGAAAAAAATGGGTTTGCAGAAAAGTGACCTGATCCCAGCACTGCTTAGCCCATAACTTTTGAAATTTTTACCCGATTTAAAAGTGGAATACCTCTCTGAATTTGTTGTTAAAATATCTATCTATCTGCATTATTGGTTTATTTTCGAATTTTTGGTTGATATTTTGTAATTTTTTATGACCCCCGACCTGTCAAAATTTGCAAAAAATGGGTTTGCAGAAAAGTGACCAGATCCCAGCACTGCTTAGCCCAAACTTTTGAAATTTTTACCCGATTTAAAAGTGGAATACCTCTCTGAATTTGTTATTAGAATATCTATCTAGCTGCATTATTGGTTTATTTTCGAATTTTTGGTCAATATTTTGTAATTTTTTATGACCCCCGACCTGTCAAAATTTGCAAAAAATGGGTTTGCAGAAAAGTGACCAGATCCCAGCACTGCTTAGCCCAAACTTTTGAAATTTTTACCCGATTTAAAAGTGGAATACCTCTCTGAATTTGTTATTAAAATATCTATCTAGCTGCATTATTAGTTTATTTTCGAATTTTTGGTCAATATTTTGTAATTTTTTATGACCCCCGACCCGTCAAAATTTGCAAAAAATGGGTTTGCAGAAAAGTGACCAGATCCCAGCACTGCTGAGCCCATAACTTTTGAAATTTTTACCCGACTTAAAAGTGAAATACCTCTCTGAGTTTGTTATTAAAATATCTATCTAGCTGCATTATTGGTTTATTTTCGAATTTTTGGTCAATATTTTGTAATTTTTTATGACCCCCGACCTGTCAAAATTTGCAAAAAATGGGTTTGCGGAAAAGTGACCAGATCCCAGCACTGCTTAGCCCATAACTTTTGAAATTTTTACCCGATTTAAAAGTGGAATACCTCTCTGAATTTGTTATTTGAATATCTATCTAGCTGCATTATTGGTTTATTTTCGAATTTTTGGTCAATATTTTGTAATTTTTTATGACCCCCGACCTGTCAAAATTTGCAAAAAATGGGTTTGCAGAAAAGTGACAAGATCCCAGCACTGCTTAGCCCAAACTTTTGAAATTTTTACCCGATTTAAAAGTGGAATACCTCTCTGAATTTGTTATTAAAATATCTATCTAGCTACATTATTGGTTTATTTTCGAATTTTTGGTCAATATTTTGTAGTTTTTTATGACCCCCGACCCGTCAAAATTTGCAAAAAATGGGTTTGCAGAAAAGTGCCCAGATCCCAGCACGGCTTAGCCCATAACTTTGGAAATTTTTACCCGACTTAAAAGTGAAATACCTCTCTGAGTTTGTTATTAAAATATCTATCTATCTGCATTATTGGTTTATTTTCGAATTTTTGGTTGATATTTTGTAATTTTTTATGACCCTCGACCCGTCAAAATTTGCAAAAAATGGGTTTGCAGAAAAGTGACCAGATCCCAGCACTGCTTAGCCCAAACTTTTGAAATTTTTACCCGATTTAAAAGTGGAATACCTCTCTGAATTTGTTATTAGAATATCTATCTAGCTGCATTATTGGTTTATTTTCGAATTTTTGGTCAATATTTTGTAATTTTTTTATGACCCCCGACCTGTCAAAATTTGCAAAAAATGGGTTTGCAGAAAAGTGACCAGATCCCAGCACTGCTTAGCCCATAACTTTTGAAATTTTTACCCGATTTAAAAGTGGAATACCTATCTGAATTTGTTATTAGAATATCTATCTAGCTGCATTATTGGTTTATTTTCGAATTTTTGGTCAATATTTTGTAATTTTTTATGACCCCCGACCTGTCAAAATTTGCAGAAAATGGGTTTGCAGAAAAGTGACCTGATCCCAGCACTGCTTAGCCCATAACTTTTGAAATTTTTACCCGACTTAAAAGTGGAATACCTCTCTGAGTTTGTTATTAAAATATCTATCTAGCTGCATCATTGGTTTATTTTCGAATTTTTGGTCAATATTTTTTAATTTTTTATGACCCCCGACCTGTCAAAATTTGCAAAAAATGGGTTTGCAGAAAAGTGACCAGATCCCAGCACTGCTTAGCCCATAACTTTTGAAATGTTTACCCGATTTAAAAGTGGAATACCTCTCTGAAATTGTTATTTGAATATCTATCTAGCTGCATTATTGGTTTATTTTTTGAATTTTTGGTCAATATTTTGTAATTTTTTATGACCCCTGACCTGTCAAAATTTGCAAAAAATGGGTTTGCAGAAAAGTGACCAGATCCCAGCCCTGCTTAGCCCATAACTTTTGAAATTTTTACCCGATTTAAAAGTGGAATACCTCTCTGAATTTGTTATTCGAATATCTATCTAGCTGCATTATTGGTTTATTTTCGAATTTTTGGTCAATATTTTGTAATTTTTTATGACCCCCGACCTGTCCAAATTTGCAAAAAATGGGTTTGCAGAAAAGTGACCAGATCCCAGCACTGCTTAGCCCATAACTTTTGAAATTTTTACCCGATTTAAAAGTGGAATACCTCTCTGAATTTGTTATTAAAATATCTATCTAGCTACATCATTGGTTTATTTTCGAATTTTTGGTCAATGTTTCGTCATTTTTTATGACCCCCGACCTGTCAAAATTTGCAAAAAATGGGTTTGCAGAAAAGTGACCAGAACCCAGCACTGCTTAGCCCATAACTTTTGAAATTTTTACCCGATTTAAAAGTGGAATACCTCTCTGAATTTGTTATTAAAATATCTATCTAGCTGCATTATTAGTTTATTTTCGAATTTTTGGTCAATATTTTGTAATTTTTTATGACCCCCGACCCGTCAAAATTTGCAAAAAATGGGTTTGCAGAAAAGTGACCAGATCCCAGCACTGCTGAGCCCATAACTTTTGAAATTTTTACCGGACTTAAAAGTGAAATACCTCTCTGAAATTGTTATTTGAATATCTATCTATCTGCATTATTGGTTTATTTTCGAATTTTTGGTCAATATTTTGTAATTTTTTATGACCCCCGACCTGTCAAAATTTGGAAAAAATGGGTTTGCAGAAAAGTGACAAGATCCCAGCACTGCTTAGCCCATAACTTTTGAAATGTTTACCCGATTTAAAAGTGGAATACCTCTCTGAAATTGTTATTTGAATATCTATCTAGCTGCATTATTGGTTTATTTTTGAATTTTTGGTCAATATTTTGTAATTTTTTATGACCCCTGACCTGTCAAAATTTGCAAAAATGGGTTTGCAGAAAAGTGACCAGATCCCAGCCCTGCTTAGCCCATAACTTTTGAAATTTTTACCCGATTTAAAAGTGGAATACCTCTCTGAATTTGTTATTCGAATATCTATCTAGCTGCATTATTGGTTTATTTTCGAATTTTTGGTCAATATTTTGTAATTTTTTATGACCCCCGACCTGTCCAAATTTGCAAAAAATGGGTTTGCAGAAAAGTGACCAGATCCCAGCACTGCTTAGCCCATAACTTTTGAAATTTTTACCCTATTTAAAAGTGGAATACCTCTCTGAATTTGTTGTTAAAATATTTATCTAGCTGCATTATTGGTTTATTTTCGAATTTTTGGTCAATATTTTGTAATTTTTTATGACCCCCGACCTGTCAAAATTTGCAAAAAATGGGTTTGCAGAAAAGTGACAAGATCCCAGCAATGCTTAGCCCAAACTTTTGAAATTTTTACCCGATTTAAAAGTGGAATACCTCTCTGAATTTGTTGTTAAAATATCTATCTAGCTGCATTATTGGTTTATTTTCGAATTTTTGGTCAATATTTTGTAATTTTTTATGACCCCCGACCTGTCAAAATTTGCAAAAAAAATGGGTTTGCAGAAAAGTGACCAGATCCCAGCACTGCTTAGCCCATAACTTTTGAAATTTTTACCCGATTTAAAAGTGGAATACCTCTCTGAATTTGTTGTTAAAATATCTATCTAGCTGCATTATTGGTTTAGTTTCGAATTTTTGGTCAATATTTTGTAATTTTTTATGACCCCCGACCTGTCAAAATTTGCAATAAATGGGTTTGCAGAAAAGTGACCTGATCCCAGCACTGCTTAGCCCATCACTTTTGAAATTTTTACCCGATTTAAAAGTGGAATACCTCTCTGAAATTGTTATTTGAATATCTATCTATCTGCATTATTGGTTTATTTTCGAATTTTTGGTCAATATTTTGTAATTTTTTATGACCCCCCGACCTGTCAAAAATTTGCAAAAATGGGTTTGCAGAAAGGTGACCAGAACCCAGCACTGCTTAGCCCATAACTTTTGAAATTTTTACCCGACTTAAAAGTGGAATACCTCTCTGAATTTGTTATTAAAATATCTATCTAGCTGCATCATTGGTTTATTTTCGAATTTTTGGTCAATATTTTGTAATTTTTTATGACCCCCGACCTGTCAAAATTTGCAAAAAATGGGTTTGCAGAAAAGTGACCAGATCCCAGCACTGCTTAACCCATAACTTTTGAAATTTTTACCCGACTTAAAAGTGAAATACCTCTCTGAGTTTGTTATTAAAATATCTATCTAGCTGCATTATTGGTTTATTTTTGAATTTTTGGTCAATATTTTGTAATTTTTTATGACCCCCGACCTGTCAAAATTTGCAAAAAATGGGTTTGCAGAAAAGTGACCAGATCCCAGCACTGCTTAGCCCATAACTTTTGAAATGTTTACCCGATTTAAAAGTGGAATACCTCTCTGAAATTGTTATTTGAATATCTATCTAGCTGCATTATTGGTTTATTTTTGAATTTTTGGTCAATATTTTGTAATTTTTTATGACCCCTGACCTGTCAAAATTTGCAAAAAATGGGTTTGCAGAAAAGTGACCAGATCCCAGCACTGCTTAGCCCATAACTTTTGAAATTTTTACCCGATTTAAAAGTGGAATACCTCTCTGAAATTGTTATTTGAATATCTATCTAGCTGCATTATTGGTTTATTTTTGAATTTTTGGTCAATATTTTGTAATTTTTTATGACCCCTGACCTGTCAAAATTTGCAAAAAATGGGTTTGCAGAAAAGTGACCAGATCCCAGCACTGCTTAGCCCATAACTTTTGAAATTTTTACCCGATTTAAAAGTGGAATACCTCTCTGAATTTGTTATTCGAATATCTATCTATCTGCATTATTGGTTTATTTTCGAATTTTTGGTCAATATTTTGTAATTTTTTATGACCCCCGACCTGTCCAAATTTGCAAAAAATGGGTTTGCAGAAAAGTGACCAGATCCCAGCACTGCTTAGCCCATAACTTTTGAAATTTTTACCCGATTTAAAAGTGGAATACCTCTCTGAATTTGTTGTTAAAATATCTATCTAGCTGCATTATTGGTTTATTTTCGAATTTTTGGTCAATATTTTGTAATTTTTTATGACCCCCGACCTGTCAAAATTTGCAAAAAATGGGTTTGCAGAAAAGTGACAAGATCCCAGCACTGCTTAGCCCAAACTTTTGAAATTTTTACCCGATTTAAAAGTGGAATACCTCTCTGAATTTGTTGTTAAAATATCTATCTAGCTGCATTATTGGTTTATTTTCGAATTTTTGGTCAATATTTTGTAATTTTTTATGACCCCCGACCTGTCAAAAAAATTTGCAAAAATGGGTTTGCAGAAAGGTGACCAGAACCCAGCACTGCTTAGCCCATAACTTTTGAAATTTTTACCCGACTTAAAAGTGGAATACCTCTCTGAATTTGTTATTAAAATATCTATCTAGCTGCATCATTGGTTTATTTTCGAATTTTTGGTCAATATTTTGTAATTTTTTATGACCCCCGACCTGTCAAAATTTGCAAAAAATGGGTTTGCAGAAAAGTGACCAGATCCCAGCACTGCTTAACCCATAACTTTTGAAATTTTTACCCGACTTAAAAGTGAAATACCTCTCTGAGTTTGTTATTAAAATATCTATCTAGCTGCATTATTGGTTTATTTTTGAATTTTTGGTCAATATTTTGTAATTTTTTATGACCCCCGACCTGTCAAAATTTGCAAAAAATGGGTTTGCAGAAAAGTGACAAGATCCCAGCACTGCTTAGCCCATAACTTTTGAAATGTTTACCCGATTTAAAAGTGGAATACCTCTCTGAAATTGTTATTTGAATATCTATCTAGCTGCATTATTGGTTTATTTTTGAATTTTTGGTCAATATTTTGTAATTTTTTATGACCCCTGACCTGTCAAAATTTGCAAAAAATGGGTTTGCAGAAAAGTGACCAGATCCCAGCACTGCTTAGCCCATAACTTTTGAAATTTTTACCCGATTTAAAAGTGAAATACCTCTCTGAATTTGTTATTAAAATATCTATCTAGCTGCATTATTGGTTTATTTTCGAATTTTTGGTCAATATTTTGTAATTTTTTATGACCCCCGACCTGTCAAAATTTGCAAAAAATGGGTTTGCAAAAAAGTGACAAGATCCCAGCACTGCTTAGCCCAAACTTTTGAAATTTTTACCCGATTTAAAAGTGGAATACCTCTCTGAATTTGTTATTAAAATATCTATCTAGCTGCATTATTGGTTTATTTTCGAATTTTTGGTTGATATTTTGTAATTTTTTATGACCCCCGACCTGTCAAAATTTGCAAAAAATGGGTTTGCAGAAAAGTGACCAGATCCCAGCACTGCTTAGCCCATAACTTTTGAAATTTTTACCCGATTTAAAAGTGGAATACCTGTCTGAATTTGTTGTTAAAATATCTATCTAGCTGCATTATTGGTTTATTTTCGAATTTTTGGTCAATATTTTGTAGTTTTTTATGACCCCCGACTTGTTAAAATTTGCAAAAAATGGGTTTGCAGAAAAGTGACCAGATCCCAGCACTGCTTAGCCCAAACTTTTGAAATTTTTACCCGATTTAAAAGTGGAATACCTCTCTGAATTTGTTGTTAAAATATCTATCTAGCTGCATTATTGGTTTATTTTCGAATTTTTGGTCAATATTTTGTAATTTTTTATGACCCCCGACCTGTCAAAATTTGCAAAAAATGAGTTTGCAGAAAAGAGACCAGATCCCAGCACTGCTTAACCCATAACTTTTGAAATTTTTACCCGATTTAAAAGTGGAATACCTCTCTGAATTTGTTATTAAATATCTATCTAGCTGCATTATTGGTTTATTTTCGAATTTGTGGTCAATATTTTGAAATTTTTTATGACCCCCGACCTATCAAAATTTGCAAAAAATGGGTTTGCAGAAAAGTGACAAGATCCCAGCACTGCTTAGCCCAAACTTTTGAAATTTTTACCCGATTTAAAAGTGGAATACCTCTCTGAATTTGTTATTAAAATATCTACCTAGCTGCATTATTGGTTTATTTTCGAATTTTTGGTCAATATTTTGTGGTTTTTTATGACCCCCCGACTTGTTAAAATTTGGAAAAAATGGGTTTGCAGAAAAGTGACCAGATCCCAGCACTGCTTAGCCCATAACTTTTGAAATTTTTACCCGATTTAAAAGTGGAATACCTCTCTGAATTTGTTATTAAATATCTATCTAGCTGCATTATTGGTTTATTTTCGAATTTGTGGTCAATATTTTGAAATTTTTTATGACCCCCGACCTATCAAAATTTGCAAAAAATGGGTTTGCAGAAAAGTGACAAGATCCCAGCACTGCTTAGCCCAAACTTTTGAAATTTTTACCCGATTTAAAAGTGAAATACCTCTCTGAGTTTGTTATTAAAATATCTATCTAGCTGCATTATTGGTTTATTTTCGAATTTTTGGTCAATATTTTGTAATTTTTTATGACCCCCGACCTGTCAAAATTTGCAAAAAATGGACTTGCAGAAAAGAGACAAGATCCCAGCACTGCTAAGCCCAAACTTTTGAAATTTTTACCCGATTTTAGAGTGGAATACCTCTCTGAATTTGTTATTAAAATATCTATCTAGCTGCATTATTGGTTTATTTTCGAATTTTTGGTCAATATTTTGTAGTTTTTTATGACCCCCGACCTGTCAAAATTTGCAAAAAATGGGTTTGCAGAAAAGTGACCAGATCCCAGCACTGCTTAGCCCAAACTTTTGAAATTTTTACCCGATTTAAAAGTGGAATACCTCTCTGAATTTGTTATTAGAATATCTATCTAGCTGCATTATTGGTTTATTTAAGAATTTTTGGTCAATATTTTGTAATTTTTTATGACCCCCGACCTGTCAAAATTTGCAAAAAATGGGTTTGCAGAAAAGAGACCAGATCCCAGCACTGCTTAACCCATAACTTTTGAAATTTTTACCCGATTTAAAAGTGGAATACCTCTCCGAATTTGTTATTAAATATCTATCTAGCTGCATTATTGGTTTATTTTCGAATTTTTGGTCAATATTTTGTAATTTTTTATGACCCCCGACCTGTCAAAATTTGCAAAAAATGGGTTTGCAGAAAAGTGACCAGATCCCAGCACTGCTTAGCCCAAACTTTTGAAATTTTTACCCGATTTAAAAGTGGAATACCTCTCTGAATTTGTTATTAAAATATCTATCTAGCTGCATTATTGGTTTATTTTCGAATTTTTGGTTGATATTTTGTAATTTTTTATGACCCCCGACCTGTCAAAATTTGCAAAAAATGGGTTTGCAGAAAAGTGACCAGATCTCAGCACTGCTTAGCCCATAACTTTTGAAATTTTTACCCGATTTAAAAGTGGAATACCTCTCTGAATTTGTTATTAGAATATCTATCTAGCTGCATTATTGGTTTATTTTCGAATTTTTGGTCAATATTTTGTAGTTTTTTATGACCCCCGACCTGTCAAAATTTGCAAAAAATGGGTTTGCAGAAAAGTGACCAGATCCCAGCACTGCTTAGCCCAAACTTTTGAAATTTTTACCCGATTTAAAAGTGGAATACCTCTCTGAATTTGTTATTAAATATCTATCTAGCTGCATTATTGGTTTATTTTCGAATTTTTGGTCAATATTTTGTAATTTTTTATGACCCCCGACCTGTCAAAATTTGCAAAAAATGGGTTTGCAGAAAAGTGACCAGATCCCAGCACTGCTTAGCCCAAACTTTTGAAATTTTTACCCGATTTAAAAGTGGAATACCTCTCTGAATTTGTTATTAAATATCTATCTAGCTGCATTATTGGTTTATTTTCGAATTTTTTGGTCAATATTTTGTAATTTTTTATGACCCCCGACCTGTCAAAATTTGCAAAAAATGGACTTGCAGAAAAGAGACAAGATCCCAGCACTGCTAAGCCCAAACTTTTGAAATTTTTACCCGATTTTAGAGTGGAATACCTCTCTGAATTTGTTATTAAAATATCTATCTAGCTGCATTATTGGTTTATTTTCGAATTTTTGGTCAATATTTTGTAGTTTTTTATGACCCCCGACCTGTCAAAATTTGCAAAAAATGGGTTTGCAGAAAAGTGACCAGATCCCAGCACTGCTTAGCCCAAACTTTTGAAATTTTTACCCGATTTAAAAGTGGAATACCTCTCTGAATTTGTTATTAGAATATCTATCTAGCTGCATTATTGGTTTATTTTCGAATTTTTGGTCAATATTTTGTAATTTTTTATGACCCCCGACCTGTCAAAATTTGCAAAAAATGGGTTTGCAGAAAAGAGACCAGATCCCAGCACTGCTTAACCCATAACTTTTGAAATTTTTACCCGATTTAAAAGTGGAATACCTCTCCGAATTTGTTATTAAATATCTATCTAGCTGCATTATTGGTTTATTTTCGAATTTTTGGTCAATATTTTGTAATTTTTTATGACCCCCGACCTGTCAAAATTTGCAAAAAATGGGTTTGCAGAAAAGTGACCAGATCCCAGCACTGCTTAGCCCAAACTTTTGAAATTTTTACCCGATTTAAAAGTGGAATACCTCTCTGAATTTGTTATTAAAATATCTATCTAGCTGCATTATTGGTTTATTTTCGAATTTTTGGTTGATATTTTGTAATTTTTTATGACCCCCGACCTGTCAAAATTTGCAAAAAATGGGTTTGCAGAAAAGTGACCAGATCTCAGCACTGCTTAGCCCATAACTTTTGAAATTTTTACCCGATTTAAAAGTGGAATACCTCTCTGAATTTGTTATTAGAATATCTATCTAGCTGCATTATTGGTTTATTTAAGAATTTTTGGTCAATATTTTGTAATTTTTTATGACCCCCGACCTGTCAAAATTTGCAAAAAATGGGTTTGCAGAAAAGAGACCAGATCCCAGCACTGCTTAACCCATAACTTTTGAAATTTTTACCCGATTTAAAAGTGGAATACCTCTCCGAATTTGTTATTAAATATCTATCTAGCTGCATTATTGGTTTATTTTCGAATTTTTGGTCAATATTTTGTAATTTTTTATGACCCCCGACCTGTCAAAATTTGCAAAAAATGGGTTTGCAGAAAAGTGACCAGATCCCAGCACTGCTTAGCCCAAACTTTTGAAATTTTTACCCGATTTAAAAGTGGAATACCTCTCTGAATTTGTTATTAAAATATCTATCTAGCTGCATTATTGGTTTATTTTCGAATTTTTTGGTTGATATTTTGTAATTTTTTATGACCCCCGACCTGTCAAAATTTGCAAAAAATGGGTTTGCAGAAAAGTGACCAGATCTCAGCACTGCTTAGCCCATAACTTTTGAAATTTTTACCCGATTTAAAAGTGGAATACCTCTCTGAATTTGTTATTAGAATATCTATCTAGCTGCATTATTGGTTTATTTTCGAATTTTTGGTCAATATTTTGTAGTTTTTTATGACCCCCGACCTGTCAAAATTTGCAAAAAATGGGTTTGCAGAAAAGTGACCAGATCCCAGCACTGCTTAGCCCAAACTTTTGAAATTTTTACCCGATTTAAAAGTGGAATACCTCTCTGAATTTGTTATTAAATATCTATCTAGCTGCATTATTGGTTTATTTTCGAATTTTTGGTCAATATTTTGTAATTTTTTATGACCCCCGACCTGTCAAAATTTGCAAAAAATGGGTTTGCAGAAAAGTGACCAGATCCCAGCACTGCTTAGCCCAAACTTTTGAAATTTTTACCCGATTTAAAAGTGGAATACCTCTCTGAATTTGTTATTAAATATCTATCTAGCTGCATTATTGGTTTATTTTCGAATTTTTGGTCAATATTTTGTAATTTTTTATGACCCCCGACCTGTCAAAATTTGCAAAAAATGGACTTGCAGAAAAGAGACAAGATCCCAGCACTGCTAAGCCCAAACTTTTGAAATTTTTACCCGATTTTAGAGTGGAATACCTCTCTGAATTTGTTATTAAAATATCTATCTAGCTGCATTATTGGTTTATTTTCGAATTTTTGGTCAATATTTTGTAGTTTTTTATGACCCCCGACCTGTCAAAATTTGCAAAAAATGGGTTTGCAGAAAAGTGACCAGATCCCAGCACTGCTTAGCCCAAACTTTTGAAATTTTTACCCGATTTAAAAGTGGAATACCTCTCTGAATTTGTTATTAGAATATCTATCTAGCTGCATTATTGGTTTATTTTCGAATTTTTGGTCAATATTTTGTAATTTTTTATGACCCCCGACCTGTCAAAATTTGCAAAAAATGGGTTTGCAGAAAAGAGACCAGATCCCAGCACTGCTTAACCCATAACTTTTGAAATTTTTACCCGATTTAAAAGTGGAATACCTCTCCGAATTTGTTATTAAATATCTATCTAGCTGCATTATTGGTTTATTTTCGAATTTTTGGTCAATATTTTGTAATTTTTTATGACCCCCGACCTGTCAAAATTTGCAAAAAATGGGTTTGCAGAAAAGTGACCAGATCCCAGCACTGCTTAGCCCAAACTTTTGAAATTTTTTCCCGATTTAAAAGTGGAATACCTCTCTGAATTTGTTATTAAAATATCTATCTAGCTGCATTATTGGTTTATTTTCGAATTTTTGGTTGATATTTTGTAATTTTTTATGACCCCCGACCTGTCAAAATTTGCAAAAAATGGGTTTGCAGAAAAGTGACCAGATCTCAGCACTGCTTAGCCCATAACTTTTGAAATTTTTACCCGATTTAAAAGTGGAATACCTCTCTGAATTTGTTATTAGAATATCTATCTAGCTGCATTATTGGTTTATTTTCGAATTTTTGGTCAATATTTTGTAGTTTTTTATGACCCCCGATTTGTTAAAATTTGCAAAAAATGGGTTTGCAGAAAAGTGACCAGATCCCAGCACTGCTTAGCCCAAACTTTTGAAATTTTTACCCGATTTAAAAGTGGAATACCTCTCTGAATTTGTTGTTAAAATATCTATCTAGCTGCATTATTGGTTTATTTTCGAAATTTGGTCAATATTTTGTAATTTTTTATGACCCCCGACCTGTCAAAATTTGCAAAAAATGAGTTTGCAGAAAAGAGACCAGATCCCAGCACTGCTTAACCCATAACTTTTGAAATTTTTAGCCGATTTAAAAGTGGAATACCTCTCTGAATTTGCTATTAAAATATCTATCTAGCTGCATTATTGGTTTATTTTCGAATTTTTGGTCAATATTTTTTAATTTTTTATGACCCCCGACCTGTCAAAATTTGCAAAAAATGGGTTTGCAGAAAAGTGACCAGATCCCAGCACTGCTTAGCCCAAACTTTTGAAATTTTTACCCGATTTAAAAGTGGAATACCTCTCTGAATTTGTTGTTAAAATATCTATCTAGCTGCATTATTGGTTTATTTTCGAATTTTTGGTCAATATTTTGTGGTTTTTTATGACCCCCGACTTGTTAAAATTTGCAAAAAATGGGTTTGCAGAAAAGTGACCAGATCCCAGCACTGCTTAGCCCATAACTTTTGAAATTTTTACCCGATTTAAAAGTGAAATACCTCTCTGAATTTGTTATTTGAATATCTATCTTGCTGCATTATTGGTTTATTTTCGAATTTTTGGTCAATATTTTGTAATTTTTTATGACCCCCAACCTGTCAAAATTTGCAAAAAATGGGTTTGCAGAAAAGAGACAAGATCCCAGCACTGCTTAGCCCAAACTTTTGAAATTTTTACCCGATTTAAAAGTGGAATACCTCTCTGAGTTTGTTATTAAAATATCTATCTAGCTGCATTATTGGTTTATTTTCGAATTTTTGGTCAATATTTTGTAATTTTTTATGACCCCCGACCTGTCAAAATTTGCAAAAAATGGACTTGCAGAAAAGAGACAAGATCCCAGCACTGCTAAGCCCAAACTTTTGAAATTTTTACCCGATTTTAGAGTGGAATACCTCTCTGAATTTGTTATTAAAATATCTATCTAGCTGCATTTTTGGTTTATTTTCGAATTTTTGGTCAATATTTTGTAGTTTTTTATGACCCCCGACCTGTCAAAATTTGCAAAAAATGGGTTTGCAGAAAAGTGACCAGATCCCAGCACTGCTTAGCCCAAACTTTTGAAATTTTTACCCGATTTAAAAGTGGAATACCTCTCTGAATTTGTTATTAGAATATCTATCTAGCTGCATTATTGGTTTATTTTCGAATTTTTGGTCAATATTTTGTAATTTTTTATGACCCCCGACCTGTCAAAATTTGCAAAAAATGGGTTTGCAGAAAAGAGACCAGATCCCAGCACTGCTTAGCCCATAACTTTTGAAATTTTTACCCGATTTAAAAGTGAAATACCTCTCTGAATTTGTTATTTGAATATCTATCTTGCTGCATTATTGGTTTATTTTCGAATTTTTGGTCAATATTTTGTAATTTTTTATGACCCCCAACCTGTCAAAATTTGCAAAAAATGGGTTTGCAGAAAAGAGACAAGATCCCAGCACTGCTTAGCCCAAACTTTTGAAATTTTTACCCGATTTAAAAGTGGAATACCTCTCTGAGTTTGTTATTAAAATATCTATCTAGCTGCATTATTGGTTTATTTTCGAATTTTTGGTCAATATTTTGTAATTTTTTATGACCCCCGACCTGTCAAAATTTGCAAAAAATGGACTTGCAGAAAAGAGACAAGATCCCAGCACTGCTAAGCCCAAACTTTTGAAATTTTTACCCGATTTTAGAGTGGAATACCTCTCTGAATTTGTTATTAAAATATCTATCTAGCTGCATTATTGGTTTATTTTCGAATTTTTGGTCAATATTTTGTAGTTTTTTATGACCCCCGACCTGTCAAAATTTGCAAAAAATGGGTTTGCAGAAAAGTGACCAGATCCCAGCACTGCTTAGCCCAAACTTTTGAAATTTTTACCCGATTTAAAAGTGGAATACCTCTCTGAATTTGTTATTAGAATATCTATCTAGCTGCATTATTGGTTTATTTTCGAATTTTTGGTCAATATTTTGTAATTTTTTATGACCCCCGACCTGTCAAAATTTGCAAAAAATGGGTTTGCAGAAAAGAGACCAGATCCCAGCACTGCTTAACCCATAACTTTTGAAATTTTTACCCGATTTAAAAGTGGAATACCTCTCTGAATTTGTTATTAAATATCTATCTAGCTGCATTATTGGTTTATTTTCGAATTTTTGGTCAATATTTTGTAATTTTTTATGACCCCCGACCTGTCAAAATTTGCAAAAAATGGGTTTGCAGAAAAGTGACCAGATCCCAGCACTGCTTAGCCCAAACTTTTGAAATTTTTACCCGATTTAAAAGTGGAATACCTCTCTGAATTTGTTATTAAAATATCTATCTAGCTGCATTATTGGTTTATTTTCGAATTTTTGGTTGATATTTTGTAATTTTTTATGACCCCCGACCTGTCAAAATTTGCAAAAAATGGGTTTGCAGAAAAGTGACCAGATCTCAGCACTGCTTAGCCCATAACTTTTGAAATTTTTACCCGATTTAAAAGTGGAATACCTCTCTGAATTTGTTATTAGAATATCTATCTAGCTGCATTATTGGTTTATTTTCGAATTTTTGGTCAATATTTTGTAGTTTTTTATGACCCCCGATTTGTTAAAATTTGCAAAAAATGGGCTTGCAGAAAAGTGACCAGATCCCAGCACTGCTTAGCCCAAACTTTTGAAATTTTTACCCGATTTAAAAGTGGAATACCTCTCTGAATTTGTTGTTAAAATATCTATCTAGCTGCATTATTGGTTTATTTTCGAATTTTTGGTCAATATTTTGTAATTTTTTATGACCCCCGACCTGTCAAAATTTGCAAAAAATGGGTTTGCAGAAAAGTGACCAGATCCCAGCACTGCTTAGCCCAAACTTTTGAAATTTTTACCCGATTTAAAAGTGGAATACCTCTCTGAATTTGTTATTAAAATATCTATCTAGCTGCATTATTGGTTTATTTTCGAATTTTTGGTTGATATTTTGTAATTTTTTATGACCCCCGACCTGTCAAAATTTGCAAAAAATGGGTTTGCAGAAAAGTGACCAGATCTCAGCACTGCTTATCCCATAACTTTTGAAATTTTTACCCGATTTAAAAGTGGAATACCTCTCTGAATTTGTTATTAGAATATCTATCTAGCTGCATTATTGGTTTATTTTCGAATTTTTGGTCAATATTTTGTAGTTTTTTATGACCCCCGATTTGTTAAAATTTGCAAAAAATGGGCTTGCAGAAAAGTGACCAGATCCCAGCACTGCTTAGCCCAAACTTTTGAAATTTTTACCCGATTTAAAAGTGGAATACCTCTCTGAATTTGTTGTTAAAATATCTATCTAGCTGCATTATTGGTTTATTTTCGAATTTTTGGTCAATATTTTGTAATTTTTTATGACCCCCGACCTGTCAAAATTTGCAAAAAATGAGTTTGCAGAAAAGAGACCAGATCCCAGCACTGCTTAACCCATAACTTTTGAAATTTTTACCCGATTTAAAAGTGGAATACCTCTCTGAATTTGTTATTAAATATCTATCTAGCTGCATTATTGGTTTATTTTCGAATTTTTGGTCAATATTTTGTAATTTTTTATGACCCCCGACCTGTCAAAATTTGCAAAAAATGGGTTTGCAGAAAAGTGACCAGATCCCAGCACTGCTTAGCCCATAACTTTTGAAATTTTTACCCGATTTAAAAGTGGAATACCTCTCTGAATTCGTTATTAAAATATCTATCTAGCTGCATTATTGGTTTATTTTCGAATTTTTGGTCAATATTTTGTGGTTTTTTATGACCCCCGACTTGTTAAAATTTGCAAAAAATGGGTTTGCAGAAAAGTGACCAGATCCCAGCACTGCTTAGCCCATAACTTTTGAAATTTTTACCCGATTTAAAAGTGAAATACCTCTCTGAATTTGTTATTTGAATATCTATCTTGCTGCATTATTGGTTTATTTTCGAATTTTTGGTCAATATTTTGTAATTTTTTATGACCCCCAACCTGTCAAAATTTGCAAAAAATGGGTTTGCAGAAAAGAGACAAGATCCCAGCACTGCTTAGCCCAAACTTTTAAAATTTTTACCCGATTTAAAAGTGGAATACCTCTCTGAATTTGTTATTTGAATATCTATCTAGCTGCATTATTGGTTTATTTTCGAATTTTTGGTCAATATTTTGTAATTTTTTATGACCCCCGACCTGTCAAAATTTGCAAAAAATGGGTTTGCAGAAAAGTGACCAGATCCCACCACTGCTTAGCCCATAACTTTTGAAATTTTTACCCGATTTAAAAGTGGAATACCTCTCTGAATTTGTTATTAAAATATCTATCTAGCTGCATTATTGGTTTATTTTCGAATTTTTGGTCAATATTTTGTAATTTTTTATGACCCCCGACCTGTGAAAATTTGCAAAAAATGGGTTTGCAAAAAAGTGACCAGATCCCAGCATTGCTTATCCCATAACTTTTGAAATTTTTACCCGATTTAAAAGTGGAATACCTCTCTGAATTTGTTATTAAAATATCTATCTATCTGCATCATTGGTTTATTTTCGAATTTTTGGTCAATATTTTGTAGTTTTTTATGACCCCCGACCTGTCAAAATTTGCAAAAAATGGGTTTGCAGAAAAGTGACCAGATCCCAGCACTGCTTATCCCAAACCTTTTGAAATTTTTACCCGATTTAAAAGTGGAATACCTCTCTGAATTTGTTATTAAATATCTATCTAGCTGCATTATTGGTTTATTTTCGAATTTTTGGTCAATATTTTGTAATTTTTTATGACCCCCGACCTGTCAAAATTTGCAAAAAATGGGTTTGCAGAAAAGTGACCAGATCCCAGCACTGCTTAGCCCATAACTTTTGAAATTTTTACCCGATTTAAAAGTGGAATACCTCTCTGAATTTGTTATTAGAATATCTATCTAGCTGCATCATTGGTTTATTTTCGAATTTTTGGTCAATATTTTGTAATTTTTTATGACCCCCGACCTGTCAAAATTTGCAAAAAATGGGTTTGCAGAAAAGTGACCAGATCCCAGCACTGCTTAGCCCAAACTTTTGAAATTTTTACCCGATTTAAAAGTGGAATACCTCTCTGAATTTGTTATTCGAATATCTATCTAGCTGCATTATTGGTTTATTTTCGAATTTTTGGTCAATATTTTGTGGTTTTTTATGACCCCCGACTTGTTAAAATTTGGAAAAAATGGGTTTGCAGAAAAGTGACCAGATCCCAGCACTGCTTAGCCCATAACTTTTGAAATTTTTACCCGATTTAAAAGTGAAATACCTCTCTGAATTTGTTATTTGAATATCTATCTTGCTGCATTATTGGTTTATTTTCGAATTTTTGGTCAATATTTTGTAATTTTTTATGACCCCCAACCTGTCAAAATTTGCAAAAAATGGGTTTGCAGAAAAGAGACAAGATCCCAGCACTGCTTAGCCCAAACTTTTGAAATTTTTACCCGATTTAAAAGTGGAATGCCTCTCTGAATTTGTTATTCGAATATCTATCTAGCTGCATTATTGGTTTATTTTCGAATTTTTGGTCAATATTTTGTAGTTTTTTATGACCCCCGACCTGTCAAAATTTGCAAAAAATGGGTTTGCAGAAAAGTGACCAGATCCCAGCACTGCTTAGCCCATAACTTTTGAAATTTTTACCCGATTTAAAAGTGGAATACCTCTCTGAATTTGTTATTTGAATATCTATCTAGCTGCATTATTGGTTTATTTTCGAATTTTTAGTCAATATTTTGTTATTTTTTATGACCCCCGACCTGTCAAAATTTGCAAAAAATGGGTTTGCAGAAAAGTGACCAGATCCCAGCACTGCTTAGCCCATAACTTTTGAAATTTTTACCCGATTTAAAAGTGGAATACCTCTCTGAATTTGTTATTAGAATATCTATCTAGCTGCATTATTGGTTTATTTTCGAATTTTTGGTCAATATTTTGTAATTTTTTATGACCCCCGACCTGTCAAAAAAATTTGCAAAAATGGGTTTGCAGAAAGGTGACCAGAACCCAGCACTGCTTAGCCCATAACTTTTGAAATTTTTACCCGACTTAAAAGTGGAATACCTCTCTGAATTTGTTATTAAAATATCTATCTAGCTGCATCATTTGTTTATTTTCGAATTTTTTGGTCAATATTTTGTAATTTTTTATGACCCCCGACCTGTCAAAATTTGCAAAAAATGGGTTTGCAGAAAAGTGACCAGATCCCAGCACTGCTTAACCCATAACTTTTGAAATTTTTACCCGACTTAAAAGTGAAATACCTCTCTGAGTTTGTTATTAAAATATCTATCTAGCTGCATTATTGGTTTATTTTCGAATTTTTGGTTGATATTTTGTAATTTTTTATGACCCCCGACCTGTCAAAATTTGCAAAAAATGGGTTTGCAGAAAAGTGACCAGATCCCACCACTGCTTAGCCCATAACTTTTGAAATTTTTACCCGATTTAAAAGTGGAATACCTCTCTGAATTTGTTATTAAAATATCTATCTAGCTGCATCATTGGTTTGTTTTCGAATTTTTGGTCAATATTTTGTAATTTTTTATGACCCCCGACCTGTCAAAATTAGCAAAAAATGGGTTTCCAGAAAAGTGACCAGATCCCAGCACTGCTTAGCCCATAACTTTTGAAATTTGTACCCGATTTAGAAGTGGAATACCTCTCTGAATTTGTTGTTAAAATATCTATTTAGCTGCATTATTGGTTTATTTTCGAATTTTTGGTTGATATTTTGTAATTTTTTATGACCCCCGACCTGTCAAAATTTGCAAAAAATGGGTTTGCAGAAAAGTGACCAGATCCCAGCACTGCTTAGCCCATAACTTTTGAAATTTTTACCCGATTTAAAAGTGGAATACCTCTCTGAATTTGTTGTTAAAATATCTATTTAGCTGCATTATTGGTTTATTTTCGAATTTTTGGTTGATATTTTGTAATTTTTTATGACCCCCGACCTGTCAAAATTTGCAAAAAATGGGTTTGCAGAAAAGTGACCAGATCCCAGCACTGCTTAGCCCATAACTTTTGAAATTTTTACCCGATTTAAAAGTGGAATACCTCTCTGAATTTGTTATTAGAATATCTATCTAGCTGCATTATTGGTTTATTTTCGAATTTTTGGTCAATATTTTGTAATTTTTTATGACCCCCGACCTGTCAAAAAAATTTGCAAAAATGGGTTTGCAGAAAGGTGACCAGAACCCAGCACTGCTTAGCCCATAACTTTTGAAATTTTTACCCGACTTAAAAGTGGAATACCTCTCTGAATTTGTTATTAAAATATCTATCTAGCTGCATCATTTGTTTATTTTCGAATTTTTGGTCAATATTTTGTAATTTTTTATGACCCCCGACCTGTCAAAATTTGCAAAAAATGGGTTTGCAGAAAAGTGACCAGATCCCAGCACTGCTTAACCCATAACTTTTGAAATTTTTACCCGACTTAAAAGTGAAATACCTCTCTGAGTTTGTTATTAAAATATCTATCTAGCTGCATTATTGGTTTATTTTCGAATTTTTGGTTGATATTTTGTAATTTTTTATGACCCCCGACCTGTCAAAATTTGCAAAAAATGGGTTTGCAGAAAAGTGACCAGATCCCACCACTGCTTAGCCCATAACTTTTGAAATTTTTACCCGATTTAAAAGTGGAATACCTCTCTGAATTTGTTATTAAAATATCTATCTAGCTGCATCATTGGTTTGTTTTCGAATTTTTGGTCAATATTTTGTAATTTTTTATGACCCCCGACCTGTCAAAATTAGCAAAAAATGGGTTTCCAGAAAAGTGACCAGATCCCAGCACTGCTTAGCCCATAACTTTTGAAATTTGTACCCGATTTAGAAGTGGAATACCTCTCTGAATTTGTTGTTAAAATATCTATTTAGCTGCATTATTGGTTTATTTTCGAATTTTTGGTTGATATTTTGTAATTTTTTATGACCCCCGACCTGTCAAAATTTGCAAAAAAATGGGTTTGCAGAAAAGTGACCAGATCCCAGCACTGCTTAGCCCATAACTTTTGAAATTTTTACCCGATTTAAAAGTGGAATACCTCTCTGAATTTGTTATTAGAATATCTATCTAGCTGCATTATTGGTTTATTTTCGAATTTTTGGTCAATATTTTGTAATTTTTTATGACCCCCGACCTGTCAAAAAATTTGCAAAAATGGGTTTGCAGAAAGGTGACCAGAACCCAGCACTGCTTAGCCCATAACTTTTGAAATTTTTACCCGACTTAAAAGTGGAATACCTCTCTGAATTTGTTATTAAAATATCTATCTAGCTGCATCATTGGTTTATTTTCGAATTTTTGGTCAATATTTTGTAATTTTTTATGACCCCCGACCTGTCAAAATTTGCAAAAAATGGGTTTGCAGAAAAGTGACCAGATCCCACCACTGCTTAACCCATAACTTTTGAAATTTTTACCCGACTTAAAAGTGAAATACCTCTCTGAGTTTGTTATTAAAATATCTATCTAGCTGCATTATTGGTTTATTTTCGAATTTTTGGTTGATATTTTGTAATTTTTTATGACCCCCGACCTGTCAAAATTTGCAAAAAATGGGTTTGCAGAAAAGTGACCAGATCCCACCACTGCTTAGCCCATAACTTTTGAAATTTTTACCCGATTTAAAAGTGGAATACCTCTCTGAATTTGTTATTTGAATATCTATCTAGCTGCATTATTGGTTTATTTTCGAATTTTTGGTCAATATTTTGTAATTTTTTATGACCCCTGACCTGTCAAAATTTGCAAAAAATGGGTTTGCAGAAAAGGGACAAGATCCCAGCACTGCTTAGCCCAAACTTTTGAAATTTTTACCCGATTTAAAAGTGGAATACCTCTCTGAATTTGTTGTTAAAATATCTATCTAGCTGCATTATTGGTTTATTTTCGAATTTTTGGTCAATATTTTGTAATTTTTTATGACCCCCGACCTGTCAAAATTTGCAAAAAATGGGTTTGCAGAAAAGAGACCAGATCCCAGCACTGCTTAACCCATAACTTTTGAAATTTTTACCCGATTTAAAAGTGGAATACCTCTCTGAATTTGTTATTAAATATCTATCTAGCTGCATTATTGGTTTATTTTCGAATTTTTGGTCAATATTTTGTAATTTTTTATGACCCCCGAACTGTCAAAATTTGCAAAAAATGGGTTTGCAGAAAAGTGACCAGATCCCAGCACTGCTTAGCCCAAACTTTTGAAATTTTTACCCGATTTAAAAGTGGAATACCTCTCTGAATTTGTTATTCGAATATCTATCTAGCTGCATTATTGGTTTATTTTCGAATTTTTGGTCAATATTTTGTAGTTTTTTATGACCCCCGACCTGTCAAAATTTGCAAAAAATGGGTTTGCAGAAAAGTGACCAGATCCCAGCACTGCTTAGCCCAAACTTTTGAAATTTTTAACCGATTTAAAAGTGAAATACCTCTCTGAGTTTGTTATTAAAATATCTATCTAGCTGCATTATTGGTTTATTTTCGAATTTTTGGTCAATATTTTGTAATTTTTTATGACCCCCGACCTGTCAAAATTTGCAAAAAATGGGTTTGCAGAAAAGTGACCAGATCCCAGCACTGCTTAGCCCAAACTTTTGAAATTTTTAACCGATTTAAAAGTGAAATACCTCTCTGAGTTTGTTATTAAAATATCTATCTAGCTGCATTATTGGTTTATTTTCGAATTTTTGGTTGATATTTTGTAATTTTTTATGACCCCCGACCTGTCAAAATTTGCAAAAAATGGGTTTGCAGAAAAGTGACCAGATCCCACCACTGCTTAGCCCATAACTTTTGAAATTTTTACCCGATTTAAAAGTGGAATACCTCTCTGAATTTGTTATTTGAATATCTATCTAGCTGCATTATTGGTTTATTTTCGAATTTTTGGTCAATATTTTGTAATTTTTTATGACCCCCGACCTGTCAAAATTAGCAAAAAATGGGTTTCAGAAAAGTGACCAGATCCCAGCACTGCTTAGCCCATAACTTTTGAAATTTTTACCCGATTTAGAAGTGGAATACCTCTCTGAATTTGTTGTTAAAATATCTATTTAGCTGCATTATTGGTTTATTTTCGAATTTTTGGTTGATATTTTGTAATTTTTTTTGACCCCCGACCTGTCAAAATTTGCAAAAAATGGGTTTGCAGAAAAGTGACCAGATCCCAGCACTGCTTAGCCCATAACTTTTGAAATTTTTACCCGATTTAAAAGTGGAATACCTCTCTGAATTTGTTATTAGAATATCTATCTAGCTGCATTATTGGTTTATTTTCGAATTTTTGGTCAATATTTTGTAATTTTTTATGACCCCCGACCTGTCAAAATTTGCAAAAAAATGGGTTTGCAGAAAAGTGACCAGATCCCAGCACTGCTTATCCCATAACTTTTGAAATTTTTACCCGTTTTAAAAGTGGAATGCCTCTCTGAATTTGTTATTAAAATATCTATCTAGCTACATCATTGGTTTATTTTCGAATTTTTGGTCAATGTTTCGTCATTTTTTATGACCCCCGACCTGTCAAAATTTGCAAAAAATGGGTTTCCAGAAAAGTGACCAGATCCCAGCACTGCTTAGCCCAAACTTTTGAAATTTTTACCCGATTTAAAAGTGGAATACCTCTCTGAATTTGTTGTTAAAATATCTATCTAGCTGCATTATTGGTTTATTTTCGAATTTTTGGTTGATATTTTGTAATTTTTTATGACCCCCGACAATATTTTTACCCGATTTAAAAGTGGAATACCTCTCTGAATTTGTTATTAGAATATCTATCTAGCTGCATTATTGGTTTATTTTCGAATTTTTGGTCAATATTTTGTAATTTTTTATGACCCTCGACCTGTCAAAAAATTTGCAAAAATGGGTTTGCAGAAAGGTGACCAGAACCCAGCACTGCTTAGCCCATAACTTTTGAAATTTTTACCCGACTTAAAAGTGGAATACCTCTCTGAATTTGTTATTAAAATATCTATCTAGCTGCATTATTGGTTTATTTTCGAATTTTTGGTTGATATTTTGTAATTTTTTATGACCCCCGACAATATTTTTTACCCGATTTAAAAGTGGAATACCTCTCTGAATTTGTTATTAGAATATCTATCTAGCTGCATTATTGGTTTATTTTCGAATTTTTGGTCAATATTTTGTAATTTTTTATGACCCTCGACCTGTCAAAAAATTTGCAAAAATGGGTTTGCAGAAAGGTGACCAGAACCCAGCACTGCTTAGCCCATAACTTTTGAAATTTTTACCCGACTTAAAAGTGGAATACCTCTCTGAATTTGTTATTAAAATATCTATCTAGCTGCATCATTGGTTTATTTTCGAATTTTTGGTCAATATTTTGTAATTTTTTATGACCCCCGACCTGTCAAAATTTGCAAAAAATGGGTTTGCAGAAAAGTGACCAGATCCCAGCACTGCTTAACCCATAACTTTTGAAATTTTTACCCGACTTAAAAGTGAAATACCTCTCTGAGTTTGTTATTAAAATATCTATCTAGCTGCATTATTGGTTTATTTTCGAATTTTTGGTCAATATTTTGTAATTTTTTATGACCCCCGACCTGTCAAAATTTGCAAAAAAATGGGTTTGCAGAAAAGTGACCAGATCCCAGCACTGCTTATCCCATAACTTTTGAAATTTTTACCCGATTTAAAAGTGGAATGCCTCTCTGAATTTGTTATTAAAATATCTATCTAGCTACATCATTGGTTTATTTTCGAATTTTTGGTCAATGTTTCGTCATTTTTTATGACCCCCGACCTGTCAAAATTTGCAAAAAATGGGTTTGCAGAAAAGTGACCAGATCCCAGCACTGCTTATCCCATAACTTTTGAAATTTTTACCCGATTTAAAAGTGGAATGCCTCTCTGAATTTGTTATTAAAATATCTATCTAGCTACATCATTGGTTTATTTTCGAATTTTTGGTCAATGTTTCGTCATTTTTTATGACCCCCGACCTGTCAAAATTTGCAAAAAATGGGTTTGCAGAAAAGTGACCAGATCCCAGCACTGCTTAGCCCAAACTTTTGAAATTTTTACCCGATTTAAAAGTGGAATACCTCTCTGAATTTGTTGTTAAAATATCTATCTAGCTGCATTATTGGTTTATTTTCGAATTTTTGGTTGATATTTTGTAATTTTTTATGACCCCCGACAATATTTTTTACCCGATTTAAAAGTGGAATACCTCTCTGAATTTGTTATTAGAATATCTATCTAGCTGCATTATTGGTTTATTTTCGAATTTTTGGTCAATATTTTGTAATTTTTTATGACCCTCGACCTGTCAAAAAAATTTGCAAAAATGGGTTTGCAGAAAGGTGACCAGAACCCAGCACTGCTTAGCCCATAACTTTTGAAATTTTTACCCGACTTAAAAGTGGAATACCTCTCTGAATTTGTTATTAAAATATCTATCTAGCTGCATCATTGGTTTATTTTCGAATTTTTGGTCAATATTTTGTAATTTTTTATGACCCCCGACCTGTCAAAATTTGCAAAAAATGGGTTTGCAGAAAAGTGACCAGATCCCAGCACTGCTTAACCCATAACTTTTGAAATTTTTACCCGACTTAAAAGTGAAATACCTCTCTGAGTTTGTTATTAAAATATCTATCTAGCTGCATTATTGGTTTATTTTCGAATTTTTGGTTGATATTTTGTAATTTTTTATGACCCCCGACCTGTCAAAATTTGCAAAAAATGGGTTTGCAGAAAAGTGACCAGATCCCAGCACTGCTTAGCCCATAACTTTTGAAATTTTTACCCGATTTAAAAGTGGAATACCTCTCTGAATTTGTTGTTAAAATATCTATCTAGCTGCATTATTGGTTTATTTTCGAATTTTTGGTCAATATTTTGTAATTTTTTATGACCCCCGACCTGTCAAAATTTGCAAAAAATGGGTTTGCAGAAAAGTGACCAGATCCCAGCACTGCTTAACCCATAACTTTTGAAATTTTTACCCGACTTAAAAGTGAAATACCTCTCTGAGTTTGTTATTAAAATATCTATCTAGCTGCATTATTGGTTTATTTTCGAATTCTTGGTCAATATTTTGTAATTTTTTATGACCCCCGACCTGTCAAAATTTGCAAAAAATGGGTTTGCAGAAAAGTGACCAGATCCCAGCACTGCTTAACCCATAACTTTTGAAATTTTTACCCGACTTAAAAGTGAAATACCTCTCTGAGTTTGTTATTAAAATATCTATCTAGCTGCATTATTGGTTTATTTTCGAATTTTTGGTCAATATTTTGTAATTTTTTATGACCCCCGACCTGTCAAAATTTGCAAAAAATGGGTTTGCAGAAAAGTGACCAGATCCCAGCACTGCTTAACCCATAACTTTTAAAATTTTTACCCGACTTAAAAGTGAAATACCTCTCTGAGTTTGTTATTAAAATATCTATCTAGCTGCATTATTGGTTTATTTTCGAATTTTTGGTTGATATTTTGTAATTTTTTATGACCCCCGACCTGTCAAAATTAGCAAAAAAATGGGTTTCCAGAAAAGTGACCAGATCCCAGCACTGCTTAGCCCATAACTTTTGAAATTTTTACCCGATTTAAAAGTGGAATACCTCTCTGAATTTGTTATTAGAATATCTATCTAGCTGCATTATTGGTTTATTTTCGAATTTTTGGTCAATATTTTGTAATTTTTTATGACCCCCGACCTGTCAAAAAAATTTGCAAAAAATGGGTTTGCAGAAAGGTGACCAGAACCCAGCACTGCTTAGCCCATAACTTTTGAAATTTTTACCCGACTTAAAAGTGGAATACCTCTCTGAATTTGTTATTAAAATATCTATCTAGCTGCATCATTGGTTTATTTTCGAATTTTTGGTCAATATTTTGTAATTTTTTATGACCCCCGACCTGTCAAAATTTGCAAAAAATGGGTTTGCAGAAAAGTGACCAGATCCCAGCACTGCTTAACCCATAACTTTTGAAATTTTTACCCGACTTAAAAGTGAAATACCTCTCTGAGTTTGTTATTAAAATATCTATCTAGCTGCATTATTGGTTTATTTTCGAATTTTTGGTTGATATTTTGTAATTTTTTATGACCCCCGACCTGTCAAAATTTGCAAAAAATGGGTTTGCAGAAAAGTGACCAGATCCCACCACTGCTTAGCCCATAACTTTTGAAATTTTTACCCGATTTAAAAGTGGAATACCTCTCTGAATTTGTTATTTGAATATCTATCTAGCTGCATTATTGGTTTATTTTCGAATTTTTGGTCAATATTTTGTAATTTTTTATGACCCCTGACCTGTCAAAATTTGCAAAAAATGGGTTTGCAGAAAAGGGACAAGATCCCAGCACTGCTTAGCCCAAACTTTTGAAATTTTTACCCGACTTAAAAGTGAAATACCTCTCTGAGTTTGTTATTAAAATATGTATCTAGCTGCATTATTGATTTATTTTCGAATTTTTGGTTGATATTTTGTAATTTTTTATGACCCCCGACCTGTCAAAATTTGCAAAAAATGGGTTTGCAGAAAAGTGACCAGATCCCAGCACTGCTTAACCCATAACTTTTGAAATTTTTACCCGACTTAAAAGTGAAATACCTCTCTGAGTTTGTTATTAAAATATCTATCTAGCTGCATTATTGGTTTATTTTCGAATTTTTGGTTGATATTTTGTAATTTTTTATGACCCCCGACCTGTCAAAATTTGCAAAAAATGGGTTTGCAGAAAAGTGACCAGATCCCAGCACTGCTTAACCCATAACTTTTGAAATTTTTACCCGACTTAAAAGTGAAATACCTCTCTGAGTTTGTTATTAAAATATGTATCTAGCTGCATTATTGATTTATTTTCGAATTTTTGGTTGATATTTTGTAACTTTTTATGACCCCCGACCTGTCAAAATTTGCAAAAAATGGGTTTGCAGAAAAGTGACCAGATCCCACCACTGCTTAACCCATAACTTTTGAAATTTTTACCCGACTTAAAAGTGAAATACCTCTCTGAATTTGTTATTAGAATATCTATCTAGCTGCATTATTGGTTTATTTTCGAATTTTTGGTTGATATTTTGTAATTTTTATGACCCCCGACCTGTCAAAATTTGCAAAAAATGGGTTTGCAGAAAAGTGACCAGATCCCAGCACTGCTTATCCCATAACTTTTGAAATTTTTACCCGATTTAAAAGTGGAATACCTCTCTGAATTTGTTATTAAAATATCTATCTAGCTGCATTATTGGTTTATTTTCGAATTTTTGGTCAATATTTTGTAGTTTTTTATGACCCCCGACCTGTCAAAATTTGCAAAAATGGGTTTGCAGAAAAGTGACCAGATCCCAGCACTGCTTAGCCCATAACTTTTGAAATTTTTACCCGACTTAAAAGTGAAATACCTCTCTGAGTTTGTTATTAAAATATCTATCTAGCTGCATTATTGGTTTATTTTCGAATTTTTGGTTGATATTTTGTAATTTTTTATGACCCCCGACCTGTCAAAATTTGCAAAAAATGGGTTTGCAGAAAAGTGACCAGATCCCAGCACTGCTTAGCCCATAACTTTTGAAATTTTTACCCGATTTAAAAGTGGAATACCTCTCTGAATTTGTTATTAGAATATCTATCTAGCTGCATTATTGGTTTATTTTCGAATTTTTGGTTGATATTTTGTAATTTTTTATGACCCCCGACCTGTCAAAATTTGCAAAAAATGGGTTTGCAGAAAAGTGACCAGATCCCAGCACTGCTTAGCCCATAACTTTTGAAATTTTTACCCGATTTAAAAGTGAAATACCTCTCTGAATTTGTTATTTGAATATCTATCTAGCTGCATTATTGGTTTATTTTCGAATTTTTTGGTCAATATTTTGTAATTTTTTATGACCCCCGACCTGTCAAAAAAATTTGCAAAAATGGGTTTGCAGAAAGGTGACCAGAACCCAGCACTGCTTAGCCCAAACTTTTGAAATTTTTACCCGATTTAAAAGTGGAATACCTCTCTGAATTTGTTATTAGAATATCTATCTAGCTGCATTATTGGTTTATTTTCGAATTTTTGGTTGATATTTTGTAATTTTTTTTGACCCCCGACCTGTCAAAATTTGCAAAAAATGGGTTTGCAGAAAAGTGACCAGATCCCAGCACTGCTTAGCCCATAACTTTTGAAATTTTTACCCGATTTAAAAGTGGAATACCTCTCTGAATTTGTTATTAAAATATCTATCTAGCTGCATTATTGGTTTATTTTCGAATTTTTGGTCAATATTTTGTAATTTTTTATGACCCCCGACCTGTCAAAATTTGCAAAAAAATGGGTTTGCAGAAAAGTGACCAGATCCCAGCACTGCTTATCCCATAACTTTTGAAATTTTTACCCGTTTTAAAAGTGGAATGCCTCTCTGAATTTGTTATTAAAATATCTATCTAGCTACATCATTGGTTTATTTTCGAATTTTTGGTCAATGTTTCGTCATTTTTTATGACCCCCGACCTGTCAAAATTTGCAAAAAATGGGTTTGCAGAAAAGTGACCAGATCCCAGCACTGCTTAGCCCAAACTTTTGAAATTTTTACCCGATTTAAAAGTGGAATACCTCTCTGAATTCGTTATTAAAATATCTATCTAGCTGCATTATTGGTTTATTTTCGAATTTTTTGGTCAATATTTTGTAATTTTTTATGACCCCCGACCTGTCAAAATTTGCAAAAAATGGGTTTGCAGAAAAGTGACCAGATCCCAGCACTGCTTAGCCCATAACTTTTGAAATTTTTACCCGATTTAAAAGTGGAATACCTCTCTGAATTTGTTATTAGAATATCTATCTAGCTGCATTATTGGTTTATTTTCGAATTTTTGGTTGATATTTTGTAATTTTTTATGACCCCCGACCTGTCAAAATTTGCAAAAAATGGGTTTGCAGAAAAGAGACAAGATCCCAGCACTGCTTAGCCCAAACTTTTGAAATTTTTACCCGATTTAAAAGTGGAATACCTCTCTGAATTCGTTATTAAAATATCTATCTAGCTGCATTATTGGTTTATTTTCGAATTTTTGGTCAATATTTTGTAATTTTTTATGACCCCCGACCTGTCAAAAAAATTTGCAAAAAATGGGTTTGCAGAAAGGTGACCAGATCCCAGCACTGCTTAACCCATAACTTTTGAAATTTTTACCCGATTTAAAAGTGGAATACCTCTCTGAATTTGTTATTAAATATCTATCTAGCTGCATTATTGGTTTATTTTCGAATTTTTGGTCAATATTTTGTAATTTTTTATGACCCCCGACCTGTCAAAATTTGCAAAAAATGGGTTTGCAGAAAAGTGACCAGATCCCAGCACTGCTTAGCCCATAACTTTTGAAATTTTTACCCGATTTAAAAGTGGAATACCTCTCTGAATTTGTTATTAGAATATCTATCTAGCTGCATTATTGGTTTATTTTCGAATTTTTGGTTGATATTTTGTAATTTTTTATGACCCCCGACCTGTCAAAATTTGCAAAAAATGGGTTTGCAGAAAAGAGACAAGATCCCAGCACTGCTTAGCCCAAACTTTTGAAATTTTTACCCGATTTAAAAGTGGAATACCTCTCTGAATTCGTTATTAAAATATCTATCTAGCTGCATTATTGGTTTATTTTCGAATTTTTGGTCAATATTTTGTAGTTTTTTATGACCCCCGACTTGTTAAAATTTGCAAAAATTGGGTTTGCAGAAAAGTGACCAGATCCCAGCACTGCTTAGCCCAAAATTTTACCCGATTTAAAAGTGGAATACCTCTCTGAATTTGTTGTTAAAATATCTATCTAGCTGCATTATTGGTTTATTTTCGAATTTTTGGTCAATATTTTGTAATTTTTTATGACCCCCGACCTGTCAAAATTTGCAAAAAATGGGTTTGCAGAAAAGTGACCAGATCCCAGCACTGCTTAGCCCATAACTTTTGAAATTTTTACCCGATTTAAAAGTGGAATACCTCTCTGAATTTGTTATTAGAATATCTATCTAGCTGCATTATTGGTTTATTTTTGAATTTTTGGTCAATATTTTGTAATTTTTTATGACCCCCGACCTGTCAAAAAAATTTGCAAAAATGGGTTTGCAGAAAGGTGACCAGAACCCAGCACTGCTTAGCCCAAACTTTTGAAATTTTTACCCGATTTAAAAGTGGAATACCTCTCTGAATTCGTTATTAAAATATCTATCTAGCTGCATTATTGGTTTATTTTCGAATTTTTGGTCAATATTTTGTAATTTTTTATGACCCCCGACCTGTCAAAATTTGCAAAAAATGGGTTTGCAGAAAAGAGACCAGATCCCAGCACTGCTTAACCCATAACTTTTGAAATTTTTACCCGATTTAAAAGTGGAATACCTCTCTGAATTTGTTATTAAATATCTATCTAGCGGCATTATTGGTTTATTTTCGAATTTTTGGTCAATATTTTGTAATTTTTTATGACCCCCGACCTGTCAAAATTTGCAAAAAATGGGTTTGCAGAAAAGTGACCAGATCCCAGCACTGCTTAGCCCAAACTTTTGAAATTTTTACCCGATTTAAAAGTGGAATACCTCTCTGAATTTGTTATTCGAATATCTATCTAGCTGCATTATTGGTTTATTTTCGAATTTTTGGTCAATATTTTGTAGTTTTTTATGACCCCCGACCTGTCAAAATTTGCAAAAAATGGGTTTGCAGAAAAGTGACCAGATCCCAGCACTGCTTAGCCCAAACTTTTGAAATTTTTACCCGATTTAAAAGTGGAATACCTCTCTGAGTTTGTTATTAAAATATCTATCTAGCTGCATTATTGGTTTATTTTCGAATTTTTGGTCAATATTTTGTAATTTTTTATGACCCCCGACCTGTCAAAATTTGCAAAAAATGGGTTTGCAGAAAAGTGACCAGATCCCAGCACTGCTTAACCCATAACTTTTAAAATTTTTACCCGACTTAAAAGTGAAATACCTCTCTGAGTTTGTTATTAAAATATCTATCTAGCTGCATTATTGGTTTATTTTCGAATTTTTGGTTGATATTTTGTAATTTTTTATGACCCCCGACCTGTCAAAATTTGCAAAAAATGGGTTTGCAGAAAAGTGACCAGATCCCACCACTGCTTAGCCCATAACTTTTGAAATTTTTACCCGATTTAAAAGTGGAATACCTCTCTGAATTTGTTATTTGAATATCTATCTAGCTGCATTATTGGTTTATTTTCGAATTTTTGGTCAATATTTTGTAATTTTTTATGACCCCCGACCTGTCAAAATTAGCAAAAAATGGGTTTCCAGAAAAGTGACCAGATCCCAGCACTGCTTAGCCCATAACTTTTGAAATTTTTACCCGATTTAGAAGTGGAATACCTCTCTGAATTTGTTGTTAAAATATCTATTTAGCTGCATTATTGGTTTATTTTCGAATTTTTGGTTGATATTTTGTAATTTTTTTTGACCCCCGACCTGTCAAAATTTGCAAAAAATGGGTTTGCAGAAAAGTGACCAGATCCCAGCACTGCTTAGCCCATAACTTTTGAAATTTTTACCCGATTTAAAAGTGGAATACCTCTCTGAATTTGTTATTAGAATATCTATCTAGCTGCATTATTGGTTTATTTTCGAATTTTTGGTCAATATTTTGTAATTTTTTATGACCCCCGACCTGTCAAAATTTGCAAAAAAATGGGTTTGCAGAAAAGTGACCAGATCCCAGCACTGCTTATCCCATAACTTTTGAAATTTTTACCCGTTTTAAAAGTGGAATGCCTCTCTGAATTTGTTATTAAAATATCTATCTAGCTACATCATTGGTTTATTTTCGAATTTTTGGTCAATGTTTCGTCATTTTTTATGACCCCCGACCTGTCAAAATTTGCAAAAAATGGGTTTGCAGAAAAGTGACCAGATCCCAGCACTGCTTAGCCCAAACTTTTGAAATTTTTACCCGATTTAAAAGTGGAATACCTCTCTGAATTTGTTGTTAAAATATCTATCTAGCTGCATTATTGGTTTATTTTCGAATTTTTGGTTGATATTTTGTAATTTTTTATGACCCCCGACAATATTTTTTACCCGATTTAAAAGTGGAATACCTCTCTGAATTTGTTATTAGAATATCTATCTAGCTGCATTATTGGTTTATTTTCGAATTTTTGGTCAATATTTTGTAATTTTTTATGACCCTCGACCTGTCAAAAAATTTGCAAAAATGGGTTTGCAGAAAGGTGACCAGAACCCAGCACTGCTTAGCCCATAACTTTTGAAATTTTTACCCGACTTAAAAGTGGAATACCTCTCTGAATTTGTTATTAAAATATCTATCTAGCTGCATCATTGGTTTATTTTCGAATTTTTGGTCAATATTTTGTAATTTTTTATGACCCCCGACCTGTCAAAATTTGCAAAAAATGGGTTTGCAGAAAAGTGACCAGATCCCAGCACTGCTTAACCCATAACTTTTGAAATTTTTACCCGACTTAAAAGTGAAATACCTCTCTGAGTTTGTTATTAAAATATCTATCTAGCTGCATTATTGGTTTATTTTCGAATTTTTGGTCAATATTTTGTAATTTTTTATGACCCCCGACCTGTCAAAATTTGCAAAAAAATGGGTTTGCAGAAAAGTGACCAGATCCCAGCACTGCTTATCCCATAACTTTTAAAATTTTTACCCGATTTAAAAGTGGAATGCCTCTCTGAATTTGTTATTAAAATATCTATCTAGCTACATCATTGGTTTATTTTCGAATTTTTGGTCAATGTTTCGTCATTTTTTATGACCCCCGACCTGTCAAAATTTGCAAAAAATGGGTTTGCAGAAAAGTGACCAGATCCCAGCACTGCTTATCCCATAACTTTTGAAATTTTTACCCGATTTAAAAGTGGAATGCCTCTCTGAATTTGTTATTAAAATATCTATCTAGCTACATCATTGGTTTATTTTCGAATTTTTGGTCAATGTTTCGTCATTTTTTATGACCCCCGACCTGTCAAAATTTGCAAAAAATGGGTTTGCAGAAAAGTGACCAGATCCCAGCACTGCTTAGCCCAAACTTTTGAAATTTTTACCCGATTTAAAAGTGGAATACCTCTCTGAATTTGTTGTTAAAATATCTATCTAGCTGCATTATTGGTTTATTTTCGAATTTTTGGTTGATATTTTGTAATTTTTTATGACCCCCGACAATATTTTTACCCGATTTAAAAGTGGAATACCTCTCTGAATTTGTTATTAGAATATCTATCTAGCTGCATTATTGGTTTATTTTCGAATTTTTGGTCAATATTTTGTAATTTTTTATGACCCTCGACCTGTCAAAAAAATTTGCAAAAATGGGTTTGCAGAAAGGTGACCAGAACCCAGCACTGCTTAGCCCATAACTTTTGAAATTTTTACCCGACTTAAAAGTGGAATACCTCTCTGAATTTGTTATTAAAATATCTATCTAGCTGCATCATTGGTTTATTTTCGAATTTTTGGTCAATATTTTGTAATTTTTTATGACCCCCGACCTGTCAAAATTTGCAAAAAATGGGTTTGCAGAAAAGTGACCAGATCCCAGCACTGCTTAACCCATAACTTTTGAAATTTTTACCCGACTTAAAAGTGAAATACCTCTCTGAGTTTGTTATTAAAATATCTATCTAGCTGCATTATTGGTTTATTTTCGAATTTTTGGTTGATATTTTGTAATTTTTTATGACCCCCGACCTGTCAAAATTTGCAAAAAATGGGTTTGCAGAAAAGTGACCAGATCCCAGCACTGCTTAGCCCAAACTTTTGAAATTTTTACCCGATTTAAAAGTGGAATACCTCTCTGAATTTGTTGTTAAAATATCTATCTAGCTGCATTATTGGTTTATTTTCGAATTTTTGGTCAATATTTTGTAATTTTTTATGACCCCCGACCTGTCAAAATTTGCAAAAAATGGGTTTGCAGAAAAGTGACCAGATCCCAGCACTGCTTAACCCATAACTTTTGAAATTTTTACCCGACTTAAAAGTGAAATACCTCTCTGAGTTTGTTATTAAAATATCTATCTAGCTGCATTATTGGTTTATTTTCGAATTTTTGGTCAATATTTTGTAATTTTTTATGACCCCCGACCTGTCAAAATTTGCAAAAAATGGGTTTGCAGAAAAGTGACCAGATCCCAGCACTGCTTAACCCATAACTTTTGAAATTTTTACCCGACTTAAAAGTGAAATACCTCTCTGAGTTTGTTATTAAAATATCTATCTAGCTGCATTATTGGTTTATTTTCGAATTTTTGGTCAATATTTTGTAATTTTTTATGACCCCCGACCTGTCAAAATTTGCAAAAAATGGGTTTGCAGAAAAGTGACCAGATCCCAGCACTGCTTAACCCATAACTTTTAAAATTTTTACCCGACTTAAAAGTGAAATACCTCTCTGAGTTTGTTATTAAAATATCTATCTAGCTGCATTATTGGTTTATTTTCGAATTTTTGGTTGATATTTTGTAATTTTTTATGACCCCCGACCTGTCAAAATTAGCAAAAAATGGGTTTCCAGAAAAGTGACCAGATCCCAGCACTGCTTAGCCCATAACTTTTGAAATTTTTACCCGATTTAGAAGTGGAATACCTCTCTGAATTTGTTGTTAAAATATCTATTTAGCTGCATTATTGGTTTATTTTCGAATTTTTGGTTGATATTTTGTAATTTTTTTTGACCCCCGACCTGTCAAAATTTGCAAAAAATGGGTTTGCAGAAAAGTGACCAGATCCCAGCACTGCTTAGCCCATAACTTTTGAAATTTTTACCCGATTTAAAAGTGGAATACCTCTCTGAATTTGTTATTAGAATATCTATCTAGCTGCATTATTGGTTTATTTTCGAATTTTTGGTCAATATTTTGTAATTTTTTATGACCCCCGACCTGTCAAAAAAATTTGCAAAAATGGGTTTGCAGAAAAGTGACCAGAACCCAGCACTGCTTAGCCCATAACTTTTGAAATTTTTACCCGACTTAAAAGTGGAATACCTCTCTGAATTTGTTATTAAAATATCTATCTAGCTGCATCATTGGTTTATTTTCGAATTTTTGGTCAATATTTTGTAATTTTTTATGACCCCCGACCTGTCAAAATTTGCAAAAAATGGGTTTGCAGAAAAGTGACCAGATCCCAGCACTGCTTAACCCATAACTTTTGAAATTTTTACCCGACTTAAAAGTGAAATACCTCTCTGAGTTTGTTATTAAAATATCTATCTAGCTGCATTATTGGTTTATTTTCGAATTTTTGGTTGATATTTTGTAATTTTTTATGACCCCCGACCTGTCAAAATTTGCAAAAAATGGGTTTGCAGAAAAGTGACCAGATCCCACCACTGCTTAGCCCATAACTTTTGAAATTTTTACCCGATTTAAAAGTGGAATACCTCTCTGAATTTGTTATTTGAATATCTATCTAGCTGCATTATTGGTTTATTTTCGAATTTTTGGTCAATATTTTGTAATTTTTTATGACCCCTGACCTGTCAAAATTTGCAAAAAATGGGTTTGCAGAAAAGGGACAAGATCCCAGCACTGCTTAGCCCAAACTTTTGAAATTTTTACCCGATTTAAAAGTGGAATACCTCTCTGAATTTGTTGTTAAAATATCTATCTAGCTGCATTATTGGTTTATTTTCGAATTTTTGGTCAATATTTTGTAATTTTTTATGACCCCCGACCTGTCAAAATTTGCAAAAAATGGGTTTGCAGAAAAGTGACCAGATCCCAGCACTGCTTAACCCATAACTTTTGAAATTTTTACCCGACTTAAAAGTGAAATACCTCTCTGAGTTTGTTATTAAAATATCTATCTAGCTGCATTATTGGTTTATTTTCGAATTTTTGGTTGATATTTTGTAATTTTTTATGACCCCCGACCTGTCAAAATTTGCAAAAAATGGGTTTGCAGAAAAGTGACCAGATCCCAGCACTGCTTAACCCATAACTTTTGAAATTTTTACCCGACTTAAAAGTGAAATACCTCTCTGAGTTTGTTATTAAAATATGTATCTAGCTGCATTATTGATTTATTTTCGAATTTTTGGTTGATATTTTGTAACTTTTTATGACCCCCGACCTGTCAAAATTTGCAAAAAATGGGTTTGCAGAAAAGTGACCAGATCCCACCACTGCTTAACCCATAACTTTTGAAATTTTTACCCGACTTAAAAGTGAAATACCTCTCTGAATTTGTTATTAGAATATCTATCTAGCTGCATTATTGGTTTATTTTCGAATTTTTGGTTGATATTTTGTAATTTTTATGACCCCCGACCTGTCAAAATTTGCAAAAAATGGGTTTGCAGAAAAGTGACCAGATCCCAGCACTGCTTATCCCATAACTTTTGAAATTTTTACCCGATTTAAAAGTGGAATACCTCTCTGAATTTGTTATTAAAATATCTATCTAGCTGCATTATTGGTTTATTTTCGAATTTTTGGTCAATATTTTGTAGTTTTTTATGACCCCCGACCTGTCAAAATTTGCAAAAATGGGTTTGCAGAAAAGTGACCAGATCCCAGCACTGCTTAGCCCATAACTTTTGAAATTTTTACCCGACTTAAAAGTGAAATACCTCTCTGAGTTTGTTATTAAAATATCTATCTAGCTGCATTATTGGTTTATTTTCGAATTTTTGGTTGATATTTTGTAATTTTTTATGACCCCCGACCTGTCAAAATTTGCAAAAAATGGGTTTGCAGAAAAGTGACCAGATCCCAGCACTGCTTAGCCCATAACTTTTGAAATTTTTACCCGATTTAAAAGTGGAATACCTCTCTGAATTTGTTATTAGAATATCTATCTAGCTGCATTATTGGTTTATTTTCGAATTTTTGGTTGATATTTTGTAATTTTTTATGACCCCCGACCTGTCAAAATTTGCAAAAAATGGGTTTGCAGAAAAGTGACCAGATCCCAGCACTGCTTAGCCCATAACTTTTGAAATTTTTACCCGATTTAAAAGTGAAATACCTCTCTGAATTTGTTATTTGAATATCTATCTAGCTGCATTATTGGTTTATTTTCGAATTTTTGGTCAATATTTTGTAATTTTTTATGACCCCCGACCTGTCAAAAAAATTTGCAAAAATGGGTTTGCAGAAAGGTGACCAGAACCCAGCACTGCTTAGCCCAAACTTTTGAAATTTTTACCCGATTTAAAAGTGGAATACCTCTCTGAATTTGTTATTAGAATATCTATCTAGCTGCATTATTGGTTTATTTTCGAATTTTTGGTTGATATTTTGTAATTTTTTATGACCCCCGACCTGTCAAAATTTGCAAAAAATGGGTTTGCAGAAAAGAGACCAGATCCCAGCACTGCTTAACCCATAACTTTTGAAATTTTTACCCGATTTAAAAGTGGAATACCTCTCTGAATTTGTTATTAAATATCTATCTAGCTGCATTATTGGTTTATTTTCGAATTTTTGGTCAATATTTTGTAATTTTTTATGACCCCCGACCTGTCAAAATTTGCAAAAAATGGGTTTGCAGAAAAGTGACCAGATCCCAGCACTGCTTAGCCCATAACTTTTGAAATTTTTACCCGATTTAAAAGTGGAATACCTCTCTGAATTTGTTATTAGAATATCTATCTAGCTGCATTATTGGTTTATTTTCGAATTTTTGGTTGATATTTTGTAATTTTTTATGACCCCCGACCTGTCAAAATTTGCAAAAAATGGGTTTGCAGAAAAGAGACAAGATCCCAGCACTGCTTAGCCCAAACTTTTGAAATTTTTACCCGATTTAAAAGTGGAATACCTCTCTGAATTCGTTATTAAAATATCTATCTAGCTGCATTATTGGTTTATTTTCGAATTTTTGGTCAATATTTTGTAGTTTTTTATGACCCCCGACTTGTTAAAATTTGCAAAAATTGGGTTTGCAGAAAAGTGACCAGATCCCAGCACTGCTTAGCCCAAACTTTTGAAATTTTTACCCGATTTAAAAGTGGAATACCTCTCTGAATTTGTTGTTAAAATATCTATCTAGCTGCATTATTGGTTTATTTTCGAATTTTTGGTCAATATTTTGTAATTTTTTATGACCCCCGACCTGTCAAAATTTGCAAAAAATGGGTTTGCAGAAAAGTGACCAGATCCCAGCACTGCTTAGCCCATAACTTTTGAAATTTTTACCCGATTTAAAAGTGGAATACCTCTCTGAATTTGTTATTAGAATATCTATCTAGCTGCATTATTGGTTTATTTTTGAATTTTTGGTCAATATTTTGTAATTTTTTATGACCCCCGACCTGTCAAAAAAATTTGCAAAAATGGGTTTGCAGAAAGGTGACCAGAACCCAGCACTGCTTAGCCCAAACTTTTGAAATTTTTACCCGATTTAAAAGTGGAATACCTCTCTGAATTCGTTATTAAAATATCTATCTAGCTGCATTATTGGTTTATTTTCGAATTTTTGGTCAATATTTTGTGGTTTTTTATGACCCCCGACTTGTTAAAATTTGGAAAAAATGGGTTTGCAGAAAAGTGACCAGATCCCAGCACTGCTTAGCCCATAACTTTTGAAATTTTTACCCGATTTAAAAGTGGAATACCTCTCTGAATTTGTTATTAGAATATCTATCTAGCTGCATTATTGGTTTATTTTCGAATTTTTGGTTGATATTTTGTAATTTTTTATGACCCCCGACCTGTCAAAATTTGCAAAAAATGGGTTTGCAGAAAAGAGACCAGATCCCAGCACTGCTTAACCCATAACTTTTGAAATGTTTACCCGATTTAAAAGTGGAATACCTCTCTGAATTTGTTATTAAATATCTATCTAGCTGCATTATTGGTTTATTTTCGAATTTTTTGGTCAATATTTTGTAATTTTTTATGACCCCCGACCTGTCAAAATTTGCAAAAAATGGGTTTGCAGAAAAGTGACCAGATCCCAGCACTGCTTAGCCCATAACTTTTGAAATTTTTACCCGATTTAAAAGTGGAATACCTCTCTGAATTTGTTATTAGAATATCTATCTAGCTGCATTATTGGTTTATTTTCGAATTTTTTGGTTGATATTTTGTAATTTTTTATGACCCCCGACCTGTCAAAATTTGCAAAAAATGGGTTTGCAGAAAAGAGACAAGATCCCAGCACTGCTTAGCCCAAACTTTTGAAATTTTTACCCGATTTAAAAGTGGAATACCTCTCTGAATTCGTTATTAAAATATCTATCTAGCTGCATTATTGGTTTATTTTCGAATTTTTGGTCAATATTTTGTAGTTTTTTATGACCCCCGACTTGTTAAAATTTGCAAAAATTGGGTTTGCAGAAAAGTGACCAGATCCCAGCACTGCTTAGCCCAAACTTTTGAAATTTTTACCCGATTTAAAAGTGGAATACCTCTCTGAATTTGTTGTTAAAATATCTATCTAGCTGCATTATTGGTTTATTTTCGAATTTTTGGTCAATATTTTGTAATTTTTTATGACCCCGACCTGTCAAAATTTGCAAAAAATGGGTTTGCAGAAAAGTGACCAGATCCCAGCACTGCTTAGCCCAAACTTTTGAAATTTTTACCCGATTTAAAAGTGGAATACCTCTCTGAATTTGTTATTAGAATATCTATCTAGCTGCATTATTGGTTTATTTTTGAATTTTTGGTCAATATTTTGTAATTTTTTATGACCCCCGACCTGTCAAAAAATTTGCAAAAATGGGTTTGCAGAAAGGTGACCAGAACCCAGCACTGCTTAGCCCAAACTTTTGAAATTTTTACCCGATTTAAAAGTGAAATACCTCTCTGAATTTGTTATTTAGAATATCTATCTAGCTGCATTATTGGTTTATTTTCGAATTTTTGGTCAATATTTTGTAATTTTTTATGACCCCCGACCTGTCAAAAAAATTTGCAAAAATGGGTTTGCAGAAAGGTGACCAGATCCCAGCACTGCTTAGCCCAAACTTTTGAAATTTTTACCCGATTTAAAAGTGGAATACCTCTCTGAATTCGTTATTAAAATATCTATCTAGCTGCATTATTGGTTTATTTTCGAATTTTTGGTCAATATTTTGTAGTTTTTTATGACCCCCGACTTGTTAAAATTTGCAAAAATTGGGTTTGCAGAAAAGTGACCAGATCCCAGCACTGCTTAGCCCAAACTTTTGAAATTTTTACCCGATTTAAAAGTGGAATACCTCTCTGAATTTGTTGTTAAAATATCTATCTAGCTGCATTATTGGTTTATTTTCGAATTTTTGGTCAATATTTTGTGGTTTTTTATGACCCCCGACTTGTTAAAATTTGGAAAAAATGGGTTTGCAGAAAAGTGACCAGATCCCAGCACTGCTTAGCCCATAACTTTTGAAATTTTTACCCGATTTAAAAGTGAAATACCTCTCTGAATTTGTTATTTGAATATCTATCTAGCTGCATTATTGGTTTATTTTCGAATTTTTGGTCAATATTTTGTAATTTTTTATGACCCCCGACCTGTCAAAAAATTTGCAAAAAATGGGTTTGCAGAAAGGTGACCAGAACCCAGCACTGCTTAGCCCAAACTTTTGAAATTTTTACCCGATTTAAAAGTGGAATACCTCTCTGAATTTGTTATTAGAATATCTATCTAGCTGCATTATTGGTTTATTTTCGAATTTTTGGTTGATATTTTGTAATTTTTTATGACCCCCGACCTGTCAAAATTTGCAAAAAATGGGTTTGCAGAAAAGAGACCAGATCCCAGCACTGCTTAGCCCATAACTTTTGAAATTTTTACCCGATTTAAAAGTGGAATACCTCTCTGAATTTGTTATTAAAATATCTATCTAGCTGCATTATTGGTTTATTTTCGAATTTTTGGTCAATATTTTGTAATTTTTTATGACCCCCGACCTGTCAAAATTTGCAAAAAATGGGTTTGCAGAAAAGTGACCAGATCCCAGCACTGCTTAGCCCATAACTTTTGAAATTTTTACCCGATTTAAAAGTGGAATACCTCTCTGAATTTGTTATTAGAATATCTATCTAGCTGCATTATTGGTTTATTTTCGAATTTTTGGTCGATATTTTGTAATTTTTTATGACCCCCGACCTGTCAAAATTTGCAAAAAATGGGTTTGCAGAAAAGAGACCAGATCCCAGCACTGCTTAGCCCATAACTTTTGAAATTTTTACCCGATTTAAAAGTGGAATACCTCTCTGAATTTGTTATTAAAATATCTATCTAGCTGCATTATTGGTTTATTTTCGAATTTTTGGTCAATATTTTGTAGTTTTTTATGACCCCCGACTTGTTAAAATTTGCAAAAAATGGGTTTGCAGAAAAGTGACCAGATCCCAGCACTGCTTAGCCCAAACTTTTGAAATTTTTACCCGATTTAAAAGTGGAATACCTCTCTGAATTTGTTGTTAAAATATCTATCTAGCTGCATTATTGGTTTATTTTCGAATTTTTGGTCAATATTTTGTAATTTTTTATGACCCCCGACCTGTCAAAAAATTTGCAAAAATGGGTTTGCAGAAAGGTGACCAGAACCCAGCACTGCTTAGCCCATAACTTTTGAAATTTTTACCCGATTTAAAAGTGGAATACCTCTCTGAATTTGTTATTAGAATATCTATCTAGCTGCATTATTGGTTTATTTTCGAATTTTTGGTCAATATTTTGTAATTTTTTATGACCCCCGACCTGTCAAAAAAATTTGCAAAAATGGGTTTGCAGAAAAGTGACCAGATCCCAGCACTGCTTAGCCCAAACTTTTGAAATTTTTACCCGATTTAAAAGTGGAATACCTCTCTGAATTCGTTATTAAAATATCTATCTAGCTGCATTATTGGTTTATTTTCGAATTTTTGGTCAATATTTTGTAGTTTTTTATGACCCCCGACTTGTTAAAATTTGCAAAAATTGGGTTTGCAGAAAAGTGACCAGATCCCAGCACTGCTTAGCCCAAACTTTTGAAATTTTTACCCGATTTAAAAGTGGAATACCTCTCTGAATTTGTTGTTAAAATATCTATCTAGCTGCATTATTGGTTTATTTTCGAATTTTTGGTCAATATTTTGTAATTTTTTATGACCCCCGACCTGTCAAAATTTGCAAAAAATGGGTTTGCAGAAAAGTGACCAGATCCCAGCACTGCTTAGCCCATAACTTTTGAAATTTTTACCCGATTTAAAAGTGGAATACCTCTCTGAATTTGTTATTAGAATATCTATCTAGCTGCATTATTGGTTTATTTTTGAATTTTTGGTCAATATTTTGTAATTTTTTATGACCCCCGACCTGTCAAAAAATTTGCAAAAATGGGTTTGCAGAAAGGTGACCAGAACCCAGCACTGCTTAGCCCATAACTTTTGAAATTTTTACCCGATTTAAAAGTGGAATACCTCTCTGAATTTGTTATTAGAATATCTATCTAGCTGCATTATTGGTTTATTTTCGAATTTTTGGTCAATATTTTGTAATTTTTTATGACCCCCGACCTGTCAAAAAATTTGCAAAAAATGGGTTTGCAGAAAGGAGACCAGATCCCAGCACTGCTTAGCCCAAACTTTTGAAATTTTTACCCGATTTAAAAGTGGAATACCTCTCTGAATTTGTTATTAAAATATCTATCTAGCTGCATTATTGGTTTATTTTCGAATTTTTGGTCAATATTTTGTAATTTTTTATGACCCCCGACCTGTCAAAATTTGCAAAAAATGGGTTTGCAGAAAAGTGACCAGATCCCAGCACTGCTTAGCCCATAACTTTTGAAATTTTTACCCGATTTAAAAGTGGAATACCTCTCTGAATTTGTTATTAAAATATCTATCTAGCTGCATTATTGGTTTATTTTCGAATTTTTGGTTAATATTTTGTAATTTTTTATGACCCCCGACCTGTCAAAATTTGCAAAAAATGGGTTTGCAGAAAAGTGACCAGATCCCAGCACTGCTTAGCCCATAACTTTTGAAATTTTTACCCGATTTAAAAGTGGAATACCTCTCTGAATTTGTTATTAGAATATCTATCTAGCTGCATTATTGGTTTATTTTCGAATTTTTGGTCAATATTTTGTAATTTTTTATGACCCCCGACCTGTCAAAATTTGCAAAAAATGGGTTTGCAGAAAAGTGACCAGATCCCAGCACTGCTTAGCCCAAACTTTTGAAATTTTTACCCGATTTAAAAGTGGAATACCTCTCTGAATTTGTTATTAAAATATCTATCTAGCTGCATTATTGGTTTATTTTCGAATTTTTGGTCAATATTTTGTAATTTTTTATGACCCCCGACCTGTTAAAATTTGCAAAAATGGGTTTGCAGAAAAGTGACCAGATCCCAGCACTGCTTAGCCCATAACTTTTGAAATTTTTACCCGATTTAAAAGTGGAATACCTCTCTGAATTTGTTATTAGAATATCTATCTAGCTGCATTATTGGTTTATTTTCGAATTTTTGGTCAATATTTTGTAATTTTTTATGACCCCCGACCTGTCAAAATTTGCAAAAAATGGGTTTGCAGAAAAGTGACCAGATCCCAGCACTGCTTAGCCCATAACTTTTGAAATTTTTACCCGATTTAAAAGTGGAATACCTCTCTGAATTTGTTATTAAAATATCTATCTAGCTGCATTATTGGTTTATTTTCGAATTTTTGGTCAATATTTTGTAATTTTTTATGACCCCCGACCTGTCAAAAAATTTGCAAAAATGGGTTTGCAGAAAGGTGACCAGAACCCAGCACTGCTTAGCCCAAACTTTTGAAATTTTTACCCGATTTAAAAGTGGAATACCTCTCTGAATTTGTTATTAAAATATCTATCTAGCTGCATTATTGGTTTATTTTCGAATTTTTGGTCAATATTTTGTAATTTTTTATGACCCCCGACCTGTCAAAATTTGCAAAAAATGGGTTTGCAGAAAAGTGACCAGATCCCAGCACTGCTTAGCCCATAACTTTTGAAATTTTTACCCGATTTAAAAGTGGAATACCTCTCTGAATTTGTTATTAGAATATCTATCTAGCTGCATTATTGGTTTATTTTCGAATTTTTGGTCAATATTTTGTAATTTTTTATGACCCCCGACCTGTCAAAATTTGCAAAAAATGGGTTTGCAGAAAAGTGACCAGATCCCAGCACTGCTTAGCCCATAACTTTTGAAATTTTTACCCGATTTAAAAGTGGAATACCTCTCTGAATTCGTTATTAAAATATCTATCTAGCTGCATTATTGGTTTATTTTCGAATTTTTGGTCAATATTTTGTAATTTTTTATGACCCCCGACCTGTCAAAAAAATTTGCAAAAATGGGTTTGCAGAAAGGTGACCAGAACCCAGCACTGCTTAGCCCAAACTTTTGAAATTTTTACCCGATTTAAAAGTGGAATACCTCTCTGAATTTGTTATTAGAATATCTATCTAGCTGCATTATTGGTTTATTTTCGAATTTTTGGTTGATATTTTGTAATTTTTTATGACCCCCGACCTGTCAAAATTTGCAAAAAATGGGTTTGCAGAAAAGAGACCAGATCCCAGCACTGCTTAACCCATAACTTTTGAAATTTTTACCCGATTTAAAAGTGGAATACCTCTCTGAATTTGTTATTAAATATCTATCTAGCTGCATTATTGGTTTATTTTCGAATTTTTGGTCAATATTTTGTAATTTTTTATGACCCCCGACCTGTCAAAATTTGCAAAAAATGGGTTTGCAGAAAAGTGACCAGATCCCAGCACTGCTTAGCCCATAACTTTTGAAATTTTTACCCGATTTAAAAGTGGAATACCTCTCTGAATTTGTTATTAGAATATCTATCTAGCTGCATTATTGGTTTATTTTCGAATTTTTGGTTGATATTTTGTAATTTTTTATGACCCCCGACCTGTCAAAATTTGCAAAAAATGGGTTTGCAGAAAAGAGACAAGATCCCAGCACTGCTTAGCCCAAACTTTTGAAATTTTTACCCGATTTAAAAGTGGAATACCTCTCTGAATTCGTTATTAAAATATCTATCTAGCTGCATTATTGGTTTATTTTCGAATTTTTGGTCAATATTTTGTAGTTTTTTATGACCCCCGACTTGTTAAAATTTGCAAAAAATGGGTTTGCAGAAAAGTGACCAGATCCCAGCACTGCTTAGCCCAAACTTTTGAAATTTTTACCCGATTTAAAAGTGGAATACCTCTCTGAATTTGTTGTTAAAATATCTATCTAGCTGCATTATTGGTTTATTTTCGAATTTTTGGTCAATATTTTGTAATTTTTTATGACCCCCGACCTGTCAAAATTTGCAAAAAATGGGTTTGCAGAAAAGTGACCAGATCCCAGCACTGCTTAGCCCATAACTTTTGAAATTTTTACCCGATTTAAAAGTGGAATACCTCTCTGAATTTGTTATTAGAATATCTATCTAGCTGCATTATTGGTTTATTTTTGAATTTTTGGTCAATATTTTGTAATTTTTTATGACCCCCGACCTGTCAAAAAAATTTGCAAAAATGGGTTTGCAGAAAGGTGACCAGAACCCAGCACTGCTTAGCCCAAACTTTTGAAATTTTTACCCGATTTAAAAGTGGAATACCTCTCTGAATTCGTTATTAAAATATCTATCTAGCTGCATTATTGGTTTATTTTCGAATTTTTGGTCAATATTTTGTGGTTTTTTATGACCCCCGACTTGTTAAAATTTGGAAAAAATGGGTTTGCAGAAAAGTGACCAGATCCCAGCACTGCTTAGCCCATAACTTTTGAAATTTTTACCCGATTTAAAAGTGAAATACCTCTCTGAATTTGTTATTTGAATATCTATCTAGCTGCATTATTGGTTTATTTTCGAATTTTTGGTCAATATTTTGTAATTTTTTATGACCCCCGACCTGTCAAAATTTGCAAAAAATGAGTTTGCAGAAAAGTGACCAGATCCCAGCACTGCTTAGCCCATAACTTTTGAAATTTTTACCCGATTTAAAAGTGGAATACCTCTCTGAATTCGTTATTAAAATATCTATCTAGCTGCATTATTGGTTTATTTTCGAATTTTTGGTCAATATTTTGTAATTTTTTATGACCCCCGACCTGTCAAAAAAATTTGCAAAAATGGGTTTGCAGAAAGGTGACCAGAACCCAGCACTGCTTAGCCCAAACTTTTGAAATTTTTACCCGATTTAAAAGTGGAATACCTCTCTGAATTTGTTATTAAAATATCTATCTAGCTGCATTATTGGTTTATTTTCGAATTTTTGGTCAATATTTTGTAATTTTTTATGACCCCCGACCTGTCAAAATTTGCAAAAAATGAGTTTGCAGAAAAGTGACCAGATCCCAGCACTGCTTAGCCCATAACTTTTGAAATTTTTACCCGATTTAAAAGTGGAATACCTCTCTGAAATTGTTATTAAAATATCTATCTATCTGCATCATTGGTTTATTTTCGAATTTTTGGTCAATATTTTGTAGTTTTTTATGACCCCCGACCTGTCAAAATTTGCAAAAAATGGGTTTGCAGAAAAGAGACAAGATCCCAGCACTGCTTAGCCCAAACTTTTGAAATTTTTACCCGATTTAAAAGTGGAATACCTCTCTGAATTTGTTGTTAAAATATCTATCTAGCTGCATTATTGGTTTATTTTCGAATTTTTGGTTGATATTTTGTAATATTTTATGACCTCCGACCTGTCAAAATTTGCAAAAAATGGGTTTCCAGAAAAGTGACCAGATCCTAGCACTGCTTAGCCCATAACTTTTGAAATTTTTACCCGATTTAAAAGTGAAATACCTCTCTGAATTTGTTATTAAAATATCTATCTAGCTGCATTATTGGTTTATTTTTGAATTTTTGGTCAATATTTTGTAATTTTTTATGACCCCTGACCTGTCAAAATTTGCAAAAAATGGGTTTGCAGAAAAGTGACCAGATCCCAGCACTGCTTAGCCCATAACTTTTGAAATTTTTACCCGATTTAAAAGTGGAATACCTCTCTGAATTTGTTATTTGAATATCTATCTAGCTGCATTATTGGTTTATTTTCGAATTTTTGGTCAATATTTTGTAATTTTTTATGACCCCCGACCTGTCAAAATTTGCAAAAAATGGGTTTGCAGAAAAGTGACCAGATCCCAGCACTGCTTAGCCCATAACTTTTGAAATTTTTACCCGATTTAAAAGTGGAATACCTCTCTGAATTTGTTATTAGAATATCTATCTAGCTGCATTATTGGTTTATTTTCGAAATTTTGGTTGTTATGTTGTAATTTTTTATGACCCCCGACCTGTCAAAAAATTTGCAAAAATGGGTTTGCAGAAAGGTGACCAGAACCCAGCACTGCTTAGCCCATAACTTTTGAAATTTTTACCCGACTTAAAAGTGGAATACCTCTCTGAATTTGTTGTTAAAATATCTATTTAGCTGCATTATTGGTTTATTTTCGAATTTTTGGTTGATATTTTGTAATTTTTTATGACCCCCGACCTGTCAAAATTTGCAAAAAATGGGTTTGCAGAAAATTGACTAGATCCCAGCACTGCTTAGCCCAAACTTTTGAAATTTTTACCCGATTTAAAAGTGGAATACCTCTCTGAATTCGTTATTAAAATATCTATCTAGCTGCATTATTGGTTTATTTTCGAATTTTTGGTCAATATTTTGTAGTTTTTTATGACCCCCGACCTGTCAAAATTTGCAAAAAATGGGTTTGCAGAAAAGTGACCAGATCCCAGCACTGCTTAGCCCATAACTTTTGAAATTTTTACCCGACTTAAAAGTGAAATACCTCTCTGAGTTTGTTATTAAAATATCTATCTAGCTGCATTATTGGTTTATTTTCGAATTTTTGGTTGATATTTTGTAATTTTTTATGACCCCCGACCTGTCAAAATTTGCAAAAAATGGGTTTGCAGAAAAGTGACAAGATCCCAGCACTGCTTAGCCCATAACTTTTGAAATTTTTACCCGATTTAAAAGTGGAATACCACTCTGAATTTGTTATTAGAATATCTATCTAGCTGCATTATTGGTTTATTTTCGAATTTTTGGTCAATATTTTGTAATTTTTTATGACCCCCGACCTGTCAAAATTTGCAAAAAATGGGTTTGCAGAAAAGAGACCAGATCCCAGCACTGCTTAACCCATAACTTTTGAAATTTTTACCCGATTTAAAAGTGGAATACCTCTCTGAATTTGTTATTTAAATATCTATCTAGCTGCATCATTGGTTTATTTTCAAATTTTTGGTCAATATTTTGTAATTTTTTATGACCCGACCTGTCAAAATTTGCAAAAAATGGGTTTGCAGAAAAGTGACCAGATCCCAGCACTGCTTAGCCCAAACTTTTGAAATTCTTACCCGATTTAAAAGTGGAATACCTCTCTGAATTTGTTATTTGAATATCTATCTAGCTGCATTATTGGTTTATTTTCGAATTTTTGGTCAATATTTTGTAGTTTTTTATGACCCCCGACCTGTCAAAATTTGCAAAAAATGAGTTTGCAGAAAAGTGACCAGATCCCAGCACTGCTTAGCCCATAACTTTTGAAATTTTTACCCGATTTAAAAGTGGAATACCTCTCTGAATTTGTTATTAGAATATCTATCTAGCTGCATTATTGGTTTATTTTCGAATTTTTGGTTGTTATGTTGTAATTTTTTATGACCCCCGACCTGTCAAAATTTGCAAAAAATGGGTTTGCAGAAAAGTGACCAGATCCCAGCACTGCTTAGCCCAAACTTTTGAAATTTTTACCCGATTTAAAAGTGAAATACCTCTCTGAATTTGTTATTAAAATATCTATCTAGCTGCATTATTGGTTTATTTTCGAATTTTAGGTCATTATTTTGTAGTTTTTTATGACCCCCGACCTGTCAAAATTTGCAAAAAACGGGGTTGCAGAGAAGTGACCAGATCCCAGCACTGCTTAGCCCAAATTTTTGAAATTTTTACCCGATTTAAAAGTGGAATACCTCTCTGAATTTGTTATTAAAATATCTATCTAGCTGCATTATTGGTTTATTTTCGAATTTTTGGTCAATATTTTGTAGTTTTTTATGACCCCCGACCTGTCAAAATTTGCAAAAAAAATGGGTTTGCAGAAAAGTGACCAGATCCCAGCACTGCTTAGCCCATAACTTTTGAAATTTTTACCCGACTTAAAAGTGAAATACCTCTCTGAGTTTGTTATTAAAATATCTATCTAGCTGCATTATTGGTTTATTTTCGAATTTTTGGTTGATATTTTGTAATTTTTTATGACCCCCGACCTGTCAAAATTTGCAAAAAATGGGTTTGCAGAAAAGTGACCAGATCCCAGCACTGCTTAGTCCATAACTTTTGAAATTTTTACCCGATTTAAAAGTGGAATACCTCTCTGAATTTGTTGTTAAAATATCTATCTAGCTGCATTATTGGTTTATTTTCGAATTTTTGGTCAATATTTTGTAATTTTTTATGACCCCCGACCTTTCAAAATTTGCAAAAAATGGGTTTCCAGAAAAGTGACCAGATCCCAGCACTGCTTAGCCTATAACTTTTGAAATTTTTACTCGATTTAAAAGTGGAATACCTCTCTGAATTTGTTATTTGAATATCTATCTAGCTGCATTATTGGTTTATTTTCGAATTTTTGGTCAATATTTTGTAATTTTTTATGACCCCCGACCTGTCAAAATTTGCAAAAAATGGGTTTGCAGAAAAGTGACCGGATCCCAGCACTGCTTAACCCATAACTTTTGAAATTTTTACCCGACTTAAAAGTGAAATACCTCTCTGAGTTTGTTATTAAAATATCTATCTAGCTGCATTATTGGTTTATTTTCGAATTTTTGGTCAATATTTTGTAATTTTTTTTGACCCCCGACCTGTCAAAAAATTTGCAAAAATGGGTTTGCAGAAAGGTGACCAGAACCCAGCACTGCTTAGCCCATAACTTTTGAAATTTTTACCCGACTTAAAAGTGAAATACCTCTCTGAGTTTGTTATTAAAATATCTATCTAGCTGCATTATTGGTTTATTTTCGAATTTTTGGTTGATATTTTGTAATATTTTATGACCCCCGACCTGTAAAAATTTGCAAAAAATGGGTTTGCAGAAAAGTGACCAGATTCCACCACTGCTTAGCCCATAACTTTTGAAATTTTTACCCGATTTAAAAGTGGAATACCTCTCTGAATTTGTTATTTGAATATCTATCTAGCTGCATTATTGGTTTATTTTCGAATTTTTGGTCAATATTTTGTAATTTTTTATGACCCCCGACCTGTCAAAATTTGCAAAAAATGGGTTTGCAGAAAAGTGACAAGATCCCAGCACTGCTTAGCCCAAACTTTTGAAATTTTTACCCGATTTAAAAGTGGAATACCTCTCTGAATTTGTTATTAGAATATCTATCTAGCTGCATTATTGGTTTATTTTCGAATTTTTGGTCAATATTTTGTAGTTTTTTATGACCCCCGACCAGTCAAAATTTGCAAAAAATGGGTTTGCAGAAAAGTGACCAGATCCCAGCACTGCTTAGCCCATAACTTTTGAAATTTTTACCCGATTTAAAAGTGGAATACCTCTCTGAATTTGTTATTTGAATATCTATCTAGCTGCATTATTGGTTTATTTTCGAATTTTTGGTCAATATTTTGTAAATTTTTATGACCCCCGACCTGTCAAAATTGGCAAAAAATGGGTTTGCAGAAAAGTGACCAGATCCCAGCACTGCTTAGCCCATAACTTTTGAAATTTTTACTCGATTTAAAAGTGGAATACCTCTCTGAATTTGTTATTTGAATATCTATCTAGCTGCATTATTGGTTTATTTTCGAATTTTTGGTCAATATTTTGTAATTTTTTATGACCCCCGACCTGTCAAAATTTGCACTTTTGCAGAAAAGTGACCGGATCCCAGCACTGCTTATCCCATAACTTTGTTATTAGAATATCTATCTAGCTGCATTATTGGTTTATTTTCGAATTTTTGGTTGATATTTTGTAATTTTTTATGACCCCCGACCTGTCAAAACCCATAACTTTAAAAATTTTTACCCGATTTAAAAGTGGAATACCTCTCTGAATTTGTTATTAAATATCTATCTAGCTGCATTATTGGTTTATTTTCGAATTTTTGGTCAATATTTTGTAATTTTTTAATATTTTGGTCAATATTTTGTAATTTTTTATGACCCCCGACCTGTCAAAATTTGCACTTTTGCAGAAAAGTGACCGGATCCCAGCACTGCTTATCCCATAACTTTGTTATTAGAATATCTATCTAGCTGCATTATTGGTTTATTTTCGAATTTTTGGTCAATATTTTGTAAATTTTTATGACCCCCGACCTGTCAAAATTGGCAAAAAATGGGTTTGCAGAAAAGTGACCAGATCCCAGCACTGCTTAGCCCATAACTTTTGAAATTTTTACCCGATTTAGAAGTGGAATACCTCTCTGAATTTGTTATTAAAATATCTATCTAGCTACATCATTGGTTTATTTTCGAATTTTTGGTCAATGTTTCGTCATTTTTTATGACCCCCGACCTGTCAAAATTTGCAAAAAATGGGTTTGCAGAAAAGTGACCAGATCCCAGCACTGCTTAGCCCATAACTTTTGAAATTTTTACCCGATTTAAAAGTGGAATACCTCTCTGAATTTGTTATTCGAATATCTATCTAGCTGCATTATTGGTTTATTTTCGAATTTTTGGTCAATATTTTGTAATTTTTTATGACCCCCGACCTGTCAAAATTTGCAAAAAATGGGTTTGCAGAAAAGTGACCAGAACCCAGCACTGCTTAGCCCATAACTTTTGAAATTTTTACCCGATTTAAAAGTGGAATACCTCTCTGAATTCGTTATTAAAATATCTATCTAGCTGCATTATTGGTTTATTTTAGAATTTTTGGTCAATATTTTGTAGTTTTTTATGACCCCCGACCTGTCAAAATTTGCAAAAAATGGGTTTGCAGAAAGTGACTAGATCCCAGCACTGCTTAGCCCAAACTTTTGAAATTTTTACCCGATTTAAAAGTGGAATACCTCTCTGAAATTGTTATTAAAATATCTATCTAGCTACATCATTGGTTTATTTTCGAATTTTTGGTCAATGTTTCGTCATTTTTTATGACCCCCGACCTGTCAAAATTTGCAAAAAATGGGTTTGCAGAAAAGTGACCAGATCCCAGCACTGCTTAGCCCTAACTTTTGAAATTTTTACCCGATTTAAAAGTGGAATACCTCTCTGAATTTGTTATTCGAATATCTATCTAGCTGCATTATTGGTTTATTTTCGAATTTTTGGTCAATATTTTGTAATTTTTTATGACCCCCGAACTGTCAAAATTTGCAAAAAAATGGGTTTGCAGAAAAGTGACCAGATCCCAGCACTGCTTATCCCAAACCTTTTGAAATTTTTACCCGATTTAAAAGTGGAATACCTCTCTGAATTTGCTATTAAAATATCTATCTAGCTGCATTATTGGTTTATTTTCGAATTTTTGGTCAATATTTTTTAATTTTTTTTGACCCCCGACCTGTCAAAATTTGCAAAAAATGGGTTTGCAGAAAAGTGACCAGATCCCAGCACTGCTTAGCCCATAACTTTTGAAATTTTTACCCGATTTAAAAGTGGAATACCTCTCTGAATTTGTTGTTAAAATATCTATCTAGCTGCATTATTGGTTTATTTTCGAATTTTTGGTCAATATTTTGTAATTTTTTATGACCCCCGACCTGTCAAAATTTGCAAAAAATGGGTTTGCAGAAAAGTGACCAGATCCCAGCACTGCTTAGCCCAAACTTTTGAAATTTTTACCCGATTTAAAAGTGGAATACCTCTCTGAATTTGTTGTTAAAATATCTATATAGCTGCATTATTGGTTTATTTTCGAATTTTTTGGTCAATATTTTGTAGTTTTTTATGACCCCCGACCTGTCAAAATTTGCAAAAAATGGGTTTGCAGAAAAGTGACCAGAACCCAGCACTGCTTAGCCCATAACTTTTGAAATTTTTACCCGATTTAAAAGTGGAATACCTCTCTGAATTTGTTATTAAAATATCTATCTAGCTGCATTATTGGTTTATTTTCGAATTTTTTGGTCAATATTTTGTAGTTTTTTATGACCCTCGACCTGTCAAAATTTGCAAAAAATGGGTTTGCAGAAAGTGACCAGATCCCAGCACTGCTTAGCCCAAACTTTTGAAATTTTTACCCGATTTAAAAGTGGAATACCTCTCTGAATTTGTTGTTAAAATATCTATCTAGCTACATCATTGGTTTATTTTCGAATTTTTGGTCAATGTTTCGTCATTTTTTATGACCCCCGACCTGTCAAAATTTGCAAAAAATGGGTTTGCAGAAAAGTGACCAGATCCCAGCACTGCTTAGCCCAAACTTTTGAAATTTTTACCCGATTTAAAAGTGGAATACCTCTCTGAATTTGTTATTCGAATATCTATCTAGCTGCATTATTGGTTTATTTTCGAATTTTTGGTCAATATTTTGTAATTTTTTATGACCCCCGAACTGTCAAAATTTGCAAAAAATGGGTTTGCAGAAAAGTGACCAGATCCCAGCACTGCTTAGCCCAAACTTTTGAAATTTTTACCCGATTTAAAAGTGGAATACCTCTCTGAATTTGTTATTAAAATATCTATCTAGCTGCATTATTGGTTTATTTTCGAATTTTTGGTCAATATTTTGTAATTTTTTATGACCCCCGACCTGTCAAAATTTGCAAAAAATGGGTTTTTAGAAAAGTGACCAGATCCCAGCACTGCTTAGCCCAAACTTTTGAAATTTTTACCCGATTTAAAAGTGGAATACCTCTCTGAATTTGTTGTTAAAATATCTATCTAGCTGCATTATTGATTTATTTTCGAATTTTTGGTCAATATTTTGTAATTTTTTATGACCCCCGACCTGTCAAAATTTGCAAAAAAATGGGTTTGCAGAAAAGTGACCAGATCCCAGCACTGCTTATCCCATAACTTTTGAAATTTTTACCCGATTTAAAAGTGGAATGCCTCTCTGAATTTGTTATTAAAATATCTATCTAGCTACATCATTGGTTTATTTTCGAATTTTTGGTCAATGTTTCGTCATTTTTTATGACCCCCGACCTGTCAAAATTTGCAAAAAATGGGTTTGCAGAAAAGTGACCAGATCCCAGCACTGCTTAGCCCAAACTTTTGAAATTTTTACCCGATTTAAAAGTGGAATACCTCTCTGAATTTGTTATTAAAATATCTATCTAGCTGCATTATTGGTTTATTTTCGAATTTTTGGTCAATATTTTGTAATTTTTTATGACCCCCGACCTGTCAAAATTTGCAAAAAATGGGTTTTCAGAAAAGTGACCAGATCCCAGCACTGCTTAGCCCAAACTTTTGAAATTTTTACCCGATTTAAAAGTGGAATACCTCTCTGAATTTGTTGTTAAAATATCTATCTAGCTGCATTATTGGTTTATTTTCGAATTTTTGGTCAATATTTTGTAATTTTTTATGACCCCCGACCTGTCAAAATTTGCAAAAAAATGGGTTTGCAGAAAAGTGACCAGATCCCAGCACTGCTTATCCCATAACTTTTGAAATTTTTACCCGATTTAAAAGTGGAATGCCTCTCTGAATTTGTTATTAAAATATCTATCTAGCTACATCATTGGTTTATTTTCGAATTTTTGGTCAATGTTTCGTCATTTTTTATGACCCCCGACCTGTCAAAATTTGCAAAAAATGGGTTTGCAGAAAAGTGACCAGATCCCAGCACTGCTTAGCCCAAACTTTTGAAATTTTTACCCGATTTAAAAGTGGAATACCTCTCTGAATTTGTTGTTAAAATATCTATCTAGCTGCATTATTGGTTTATTTTCGAATTTTTGGTCAATATTTTGTAGTTTTTTATGACCCCCGACCTGTCAAAATTTGCAAAAAATGGGTTTGCAGAAAAGTGACCAGATCCCAGCACTGCTTAGCCCTAACTTTTGAAATTTTTACCCGATTTAAAAGTGGAATACCTCTCTGAATTTGTTATTAAAATATCTATCTAGCTGCATTATTGGTTTATTTTCGAATTTTTGGTCAATATTTTGTAATTTTTTATGACCCCCGACCTGTCAAAATTTGCAAAAAATGGGTTTGCAGAAAAGTGACCAGATCCCAGCACTGCTTAGCCCAAACTTTTGAAATTTTTACCCGATTTAAAAGATGAATACCTCTCTGAATTTGTTATTAAAATATCTATCTAGCTGCATTATTGGTTTATTTTCGAATTTTTGGTCAATGTTTCGTCATTTTTTATGACCCCCGACCTGTCAAAATTTGCAAAAAATGGGTTTGCAGAAAAATGACCAGATCCCAGCACTGCTTAGCCCATAACTTTTGAAATTTTTACCCGATTTAAAAGTGGAATACCTCTCTGAATTTGTTATTCGAATATCTATCTAGCTGCATTATTGGTTTATTTTCGAATTTTTGGTCAATATTTTGTAATTTTTTATGACCCCCGACCTGTCAAAATTTGCAAAAAATGGGTTTGCAGAAAAGTTACCAGAACCCAGCACTGCTTAGCCCATAACTTTTGAAATTTTTACCCGATTTAAAAGTGGAATACCTCTCTGAATTTGTTATTCGAATATCTATCTAGCTGCATTATTGGTTTATTTTCGAATTTTTGGTCAATATTTTGTAGTTTTTTATGACCCCCGACTTGTTAAAATTTGCAAAAAATGGGTTTGCAGAAAAGTGACCAGAACCCAGCACTGCTTAGCCCATAACTTTTGAAATTTTTACCCGATTTAAAAGTGGAATACCTCTCTGAATTTGTTATTAAAATATCTATCTAGCTGCATTATTGGTTTATTTTCGAATTTTTGGTCAATGTTTCGTCATTTTTTATGACCCCCGACCTGTCAAAATTTGCAAAAAATGGGTTTGCAGAAAAGTGACCAGATCCCAGCACTGCTTAGCCCAAACTTTTGAAATTTTTACCCGATTTAAAAGTGGAATACCTCTCTGAATTTGTTATTTGAATTTCTATCTAGCTGCATTATTGGTTTATTTTCGAATTTTTGGTCAATATTTTGTAGTTTTTTATGACCCCCGACCTGTCAAAATTTGCGAAAAATGGGTTTGCAGAAAAGTGACCAGATCCCAGCACTGCTTATCCCAAACTTTTCAAATTTTTACCCGATTTAAAAGTGGAATACCTCTCTGAATTTGTTATTCGAATATCTATCTAGCTGCATTATTGGTTTATTTTCGAATTTTTGGTCAATATTTTGTAGTTTTTTATGACCCCCGACCTGTCAAAATTTGCAAAAAATGGGTTTGCAGAAAAGTGACCAGATCCCAGCACTGCTTAGCCCAAACTTTTGAAATTTTTACCCGATTTAAAAGTGGAATACCTCTCTGAATTTGTTATTAAAATATCTATCTAGCTGCATCATTGGATTATTTTCGAATTTTTGGTCAATGTTTCGTCATTTTTTATGACCCCCGACCTGTCAAAATTTGCAAAAAATGGGTTTGCAGAAAAGTGACCAGATCCCAGCACTGCTTAGCCCAAGCTTTTGAAATTTTTACCCGATTTAAAAGTGGAATACCTCTCTGAATTTGTTATTCGAATATCTATCTAGCTGCATTATTGGTTTATTTTCGAATTTTTGGTCAATATTTTGTAGTTTTTTATGACCCCCGACCTGTCAAAATTTGCAAAAAATGGGTTTGCAGAAAAGTGACCAGATCCCAGCACTGCTTAGCCCAAACTTTTGAAATTTTTACCCGATTTAAAAGTGGAATACCTCTCTGAATTTGTTATTAAAATATCTATCTAGCTGCATTATTGGTTTATTTTCGAATTTTTGGTCAATATTTTGTAGTTTTTTATGACCCCCGACTTGTTAAAATTTGCAAAAAATGGGTTTGCAGAAAAGTGACCAGAACCCAGCACTGCTTAGCCCATAACTTTTGAAATTTTTACCCGATTTAAAAGTGGAATACCTCTCTGAATTTGTTATTAAAATATCTATCTAGCTGCATTATTGGTTTATTTTCGAATTTTTGGTCAATGTTTCGTCATTTTTTATGACCCCCGACCTGTCAAAATTTGCAAAAAATGGGTTTGCAGAAAAGTGACCAGATCCCAGCACTGCTTAGCCCAAACTTTTGAAATTTTTACCCGATTTAAAAGTGGAATACCTCTCTGAATTTGTTATTAAAATATCTATCTAGCTGCATTATTGGTTTATTTTCGAATTTTTGGTCAATATTTTGTAGTTTTTTATGACCCCCGACCTGTCAAAATTTGCATAAAATGGGTTTGCAGAAAAGTGACCAGATCCCAGCACTGCTTAGCCCAAACTTTTGAAATTTTTACCCGATTTAAAAGTGGAATACCTCTCTGAATTTGTTATTAAAATATCTATCTAGCTGCATCATTGGATTATTTTCGAATTTTTGGTCAATGTTTCGTCATTTTTTATGACCCCGACCTGTCAAAATTTGCAAAAAATGGGTTTGCAGAAAAGTGACCAGATCCCAGCACTGCTTAGCCCAAGCTTTTGAAATTTTTACCCGATTTAAAAGTGGAATACCTCTCTGAATTTGTTATTCGAATATCTATCTAGCTGCATTATTGGTTTATTTTCGAATTTTTGGTCAATATTTTGTAGTTTTTTATGACCCCCGACCTGTCAAAATTTGCAAAAAATGGGTTTGCAGAAAAGTGACCAGATCCCAGCACTGCTTAGCCCAAACTTTTGAAATTTTTACCCGATTTAAAAGTGGAATACCTCTCTGAATTTGTTATTAAAATATCTATCTAGCTGCATTATTGGTTTATTTTCGAATTTTTGGTCAATATTTTGTAGTTTTTTATGACCCCCGACTTGTTAAAATTTGCAAAAAATGGGTTTGCAGAAAAGTGACCAGAACCCAGCACTGCTTAGCCCATAACTTTTGAAATTTTTACCCGATTTAAAAGTGGAATACCTCTCTGAATTTGTTATTAAAATATCTATCTAGCTGCATTATTGGTTTATTTTCGAATTTTTTGGTCAATGTTTCGTCATTTTTTATGACCCCCGACCTGTCAAAATTTGCAAAAAATGGGTTTGCAGAAAAGTGACCAGATCCCAGCACTGCTTAGCCCAAACTTTTGAAATTTTTACCCGATTTAAAGTGGAATACCTCTCTGAATTTGTTATTCGAATTTCTATCTAGCTGCATTATTGGTTTATTTTCGAATTTTTGGTCAATATTTTGTATTTTTTTATGACCCCCGACCTGTCAAAATTTGCAAAAAATGGGTTTGCAGAAAAGTGACCAGATCCCAGCACTGCTTATCCCAAACTTTTCAAATTTTTACCCGATTTAAAAGTGGAATACCTCTCTGAATTTGTTATTCGAATATCTATCTAGCTGCATTATTGGTTTATTTTCGAATTTTTGGTCAATATTTTGTAGTTTTTTATGACCCCCCGACCTGTCAAAATTTGCAAAAAATGGGTTTGCAGAAAAGTGACCAGATCCCAGCACGGCTTAGCCCAAACTTTTTGAAATTTTTACCCGACTTAAAAGTGGAATACCTCTCTGAATTTGTTATTAAACTATCTATCTAGCTGCATTTTTTTTTTTTTTTTCCCCCCGCATTGGTTTATTTTCGAATTTTTGGTCAATGTTTTGTTATTTTTTATGACCCCCGAACCTAACCCCCTATCTCTTACCTCTCTACTTTTTTTTTTTTTTTTTTTTTTTTTATTTTTTTTTTTTTTTTTTTTCCCGACCTGTCAAAATTTGAAAAAAATGGGTTTGCAGAAAAGTGGCCAGAACCCAGCACTGCTTAGCCCAAAACTTTTGAAATTTTTAACCGATTTAAAAGTGGAAGACCTCTCTGAATTTGTTATTAAAATATCTATCTAGCTGCATTATTGGTTTATTTTCGAATTTTTGGTCAATGTTTCGTCATTTTTTATGACCCCCGACCTGTCAAAATTTGCAAAAAAATGGGTTTGCAGAAAAGTGACCAGGACCCAGCACTGCTTAGCCCATAACTTTTGAAATTTTTACCCGATTTAAAAGTGGAATACCTCTCTGAATTTGTTATTAAAATATCTATCTAGCTGCATTATTGGTTTATTTTCGAATTTTTGGTCAATGTTTCGTCATTTTTTATGACCCCCGACCTGTCAAAATTTGCAAAAAAATGGGTTTGCAGAAAAGTGACGAGATCCCAGCACTGCTTATCCCATAACTTTTGAAATTTTTACCCGATTTAAAAGTGGAATGCCTCTCTGAATTTGTTATTGGAATATCAATCTAGCTGCATTATTGGTTTATTTTCGAATTTTTGGTCAATATTTTGTAGTTTTTATGACCCCCGACCTGTCAAAATTTGCAAAAAATGGGTTTGCAGAAAAGTGACAAGATCCCAGCACTGCTTAGCCCATAACTTTTGAAATTTTTACCCGATTTAAAAGTGGAATACCTCTCTGAATTTGTTATTAAAATATCTATCTAGCTGCATTATTGGTTTATTTTCGAATTTTTGGTCAATATTTTGTAAGTTTTTATGACCCCCGACTTGTTAAAATTTGCAAAAAATGGGTTTGCAGATAAGTGACCAGATCCCAGCACTGCTTATCCCAAACCTTTTGAAATTTTTACCCGATTTAAAAGTGGAATACCTCTCTGAATTTGCTATTAAAATATCAATCTAGCTGCATTATTGGTTTATTTTCGAATTTTTGGTCAATATTTTGTAGGTTTTTATGACCCCCGACCTGTCAAAATTTGCAAAAAATGGGTTTGCAGAAAAGTGACAAGGACCCAGCACTGCTTAGCCCATAACTTTTGAAATTTTTACCCGATTTAAAAGTGGAATACCTCTCTGAATTTGTTATTTGAATATCTATCTAGCTGCATTATTGGTTTATTTTCGAATTTTTGGTCAATATTTTGTAAATTTTTATGACCCCCGACCTGTCAAAATTGGCAAAAAATGGGTTTGCAGAAAAGTGACCAGGACCCAGCACTGCTTAGCCCTTAACTTTTGATATTTTTACCCGATTTAAAAGTGGAATACCTCTCGGAATTTGTTATTAAAATATCTATCTAGCTGCATCATTGGTTTATTTTCGAATTTTTTGGTCAATATTTTGTAATTTTTTATGACCCCCGACCTGTCAAAATTTGCAAAAAAATGGGTTTGCAGAAAAGTGACCAGATCCCAGCACTGCTTATCCCATAACTTTTGAAATTTTTAACCGATTTAAAAGTGGAAGACCTCTCTGAATTTGTTATTAAAATATCTATCTAGCTGCATTATTGGTTTATTTTCGAATTTTTGGTCCATGTTTCGTCCTTTTTTATGACCCCCGACCTGTCAAAATTTGCAAAAAATGGGTTTGCAGAAAAGTGACCAGATCCCAGCACTGCTTAGTCCATAACTTTTGAAATTTTTACCCGATTTAAAAGTGGAATACCTCTGTGAATTTGTTGTTAAAATATCTATCTAGCTGCATTATTGGTTTATTTTCGAATTTTTGGTCAATATTTTGTAATTTTTTATGACCCCCGACCTGTCAAAATTTGCAAAAAATGGGTTTGCAGAAAAGTGACCAGATCCCAGCACTGCTTAGCCCAAACTTTTGAAATTTTTACCCGATTTAAAAGTGGAATACCTCTCTGATTTTGTTATTCGAATATCTATCTAGCTGCATTATTGGTTTATTTTCGAATTTTTGGTCAATATTTTGTAATTTTTTATGACCCCCGACCTGTCAAAATTTGCAAAAAATGGGTTTGCAGAAAAGTGACCAGATCCCAGCACTGCTTATCCCAAACCTTTTGAAATTTTTACCCGATTTAAAAGTGGAATACCTCTCTGAATTAGTTGTTAAAATATCTTTCTAGCTGCATTATTGGTTTATTTTCGAATTTTTGGTCAATATTTTGTAATTTTTTATGACCCCCCGACCTGTCAAAATTTGCAAAAAATGGGTTTGCAGAAAAGTGACCAGATCCCAGCACTGCTTATCCCATAACTTTTGAAATTTTTACCCGATTTAAAAGTGGAATGCCTCTCTGAATTTGTTATTAAAATATCTATCTAGCTACATCATTGGTTTATTTTCGAATTTTTGGTCAATGTTTCGTCATTTTTTATGACCCCCGACCTGTCAAAATTTGCAAAAATGGGTTTGCAGAAAAGTGACCAGATCCCAGCACTGCTTAGCCCATAACTTTTGAAATTTTTACCCGATTTAAAAGTGGAATACCTCTCTGATTTTGTTATTCGAATATCTATCTAGCTGTATTATTGGTTTATTTTCGAATTTTTGGTCAATATTTTGTAATTTTTTATGACCCCCGACCTGTCAAAATTTGCAAAAAATGGGTTTGCAGAAATGTGACCAGATCCCAGCACGGCTTATCCCATAACTTTTGAAATTTTTACCCGATTTAAAAGTGGAATGCCTCTCTGAATTTGTTATTAAAATATCTATCTAGCTACATCATTGGTTTATTTTCGAATTTTTGGTCAATGTTTCGTCATTTTTTATGACCCCCGACCTGTCAAAATTTGCCAAAAATGGGTTTGCAGAAAAGTGACCAGATCCCAGCACTGCTTAGCCCAAACTTTTGAAATTTTTACCCGATTTAAAAATGGAATACCTCTCTGAATTTGTTATTCGAATATCTATCTAGCTGCATTATTGGTTTATTTTCGAATTTTTGGTCAATATTTTGTAGTTTTTTATTTGACCCTGACCTGTCAAAATTTGCAAAAAATGGGTTTCCAGAAAAGTGACCAGATCCCAGCAATTTCTTAGCCCAAACTTTTGAAATTTTTACCCGATTTAAAAAGTGGAATACCTCTCTGAATTTGTTATTAAAATATCTATCTGGAGCTGCATTATTGGTTTATTTTCGAATTTTTGGTCAATATTTTGTAATTTTTTATGACCCCCGACCTGTCAAAATTTGCAAAAAATGGGTTTGCAGAAAAGTGACCAGATCCCAGCACTGCTTAGCCCAAACTTTCAAATTTTTAGCAGATTTAAAAGTGGAATACCTCTCTGAATTTGTTGTTAAAATATCTATCTAGCTGCATTATTGGTTTATTTTCGAATTTTTGGTCAATATTTTGTAGTTTTTTATGACCCCCGACCTGTCAAAATTTGCAAAAAATGGGTTTGCAGAAAAGGTGACCAGATCCCAGCACTGCTTAGCCCAAACTTTTGAAATTTTACCCGATTTAAAAGTGGAATACCTCTCTGAATTTGTTGTTAAAATATCTATCTAGCTGCATTATTGGTTTATTTTCGAATTTTTGGTCAATATTTTGTAATTTTTTATGACCCCTCGACCTGTCAAAATTTGCAAAAAAATGGGTTTGCAGAAAAGTGACCAGATCCCAGCACTGCTTATCCCATAACTTTTGAAATTTTTACCCGATTTAAAAGTGGAATGCCTCTCTGAATTTGTTATTAAAATATCTATCTAGCTGCATTATTGGTTTATTTTCGAATTTTTGGTCAATATTTTGTAATTTTTTATGACGGGGCCCCGACCTGTCAAAATTTGCAAAAAATGGGTTTGCAGAAAAGTGACCAGATCCCAGCACTGCTTAGTCCATAACTTTTGAAATTTTTTACCCGATTTAAAAGTGGAATGCCTCTCTGAATTTGTTATTAAAATATCTATCTAGCTACATCATTGGTTTATTTTCGCATTTTTGGTCAATGTTTTGTCAATTTTTTATGACCTCCGACCTGTCAAAATTTGCAAAAAATGGGTTTGCAGAAAAGTGACAAGATCCCAGCACTGCTTAGCCCAAACCTTTTGAAATTTTTACCCGATTTAAAAGTGGAATACCTCTCTGAATTTGTTATTCGAATATCTATCTAGCTGCATCATTGGTTTATTTTCGAATTTTTGGTCAATATTTTGTAATTTTTTATGACCCCTGACCTGTCAAAATTTGCAAAAAATGGGTTTGCAGAAAAGTGACCAGATCCCAGCACTGCTTAGCCCAAACTTTTGAAATTTTTACCCGATTTAAAAGTGGAATACCTCTCTGAATTTGTTATTCGAATATCTATCTAGCTGCATTATTGGTTTATTTTCGAAATTTTGGTCAATATTTTTTAATTTTTTTATGACCCCCGACCTGTCAAAATTTGCAAAAAATGGGTTTGCAGAAAAGTGACCAGATCCCAGCACTGCTTAGTCCATAACTTTTGAAATTTTTACCCGATTTAAAAGTGGAATACCTCTCTGAATTTGTTATTAAAATATCTATCTAGCTGCATTATTGGTTTATTTTCGAATTTTTGGTCAATATTTTGTAATTTTTTATGACCCCCGACCTGTCAAAATTTGCAAAAAATGGGTTTGCAGAAAAGTGACCAGATCCCAGCACTGCTTATCCCATAACCTTTTGAAATTTTTACCCGATTTAAAAGTGGAATGCCTCTCTGAATTTGTTATTAAAATATCTATCTAGCTACATCATTGGTTTATTTTCGAATTTTTGGTCAATGTTTTGTCATTTTTTTATGACCCCCGACCTGTCAAAATTTGCAAAAAATGGGTTTGCAGAAAAGTGACCAGATCCCAGCACTGCTTAGCCCATAACTTTTGAAATTTTTACCCGATTTAAAAGTGGAATACCTCTCTGAATTTGTTATTTGAATATCTATCTAGCTGCATTATTGGTTTATTTTCGAATTTTTGGTCAATGTTTCGTCATTTTTTATGACCCCGACCTGTCAAAATTTGCAAAAAATGGGTTTGCAGAAAAGTGACAAGATCCCAGCACTGCTTAGCCCAAACTTTTGAAATTTTTACCCGATTTAAAAGTGGAATACCTCTTTGAATTTGTTATTCGAATATCTATCTAGCTGCATCATTGGTTTATTTTCGAATTTTTGGTCAATATTTTGTATTTTTTATGACCCCCGACCTGTCAAAATTTGCAAAAAATGGGTTTGCAGAAAAGTGACCAGATCCCAGCACTGCTTAGCCCAAACTTTTGAAATTTTTACCCGATTTAAAAGTGGAATACCTCTCTGAATTTGTTATTCGAATATCTATCTAGCTGCATTATTGGTTTATTTTCGAATTTTTGGTCAATATTTTTTAATTTTTTATGACCCCCGACCTGTCAAAATTTGCAAAAAATGGGTTTGCAGAAAAGTGACCAGATCCCAGCACTGCTTAGTCCATAACTTTTGAAATTTTTACCCGATTTAAAAGTGGAATACCTCTCTGAATTTGTTGTTAAAATATCTATCTAGCTCTTAATAATTATTTTTTTTTTAATTGTTTTTTATTTTTTTTTTTACCCCCTTTATTTAAAATTTGAAAATATCTATCTAGCTGCATTATTGGTTTATTTTCGAATTTTTTGGTAAATATTTTGTAATTTTTTTATGACCCCCGACCTGTCAAAATTTGCAAAAAATGGGTTTGCAGAAAAGTGACCAGATCCCGACTGCTTATCCCAACTTTGAAATTTTACCCATAAAAGTGCCTCTCTGAATTTGTTATTAAAATATCTATCTAGCTACATCATTGGTTTATTTTCGAATTTTTGGTCAATGTTTTGTAATTTTTTATGACCCCCGACCTGTCAAAATTTGCAAAAAATGGGTTTGCAGAAAAGTGACCAGATCCCAGCACTGCTTAGCCCATAACTTTTGAAATTTTTACCCGATTTAAAAGTGGAATACCTCTCTGAATTTGTTATTCGAATATCTATCTAGCTGCATTATTGGTTTATTTTCGAATTTTTTGGTCAATGTTTCGTCCATTTTTTATGACCCCCGACCTGTCAAAATTTGCAAAAAATGGGTTTGCAGAAAAGTGACCAGATCCCAGCACTGCTTAGCCCAAACTTTTGAAATTTTTACCCGATTTAAAAGTGGAATACCTCTTTGAATTTGTTATTCGAATATCTATCTAGCTGCATCATTGGTTTATTTTCGAATTTTTGGTCAATGTTTTGTCATTTTTTTATGACCCCCGACCTGTCAAAATTTGCAAAAAATGGGTTTGCAGAAAAGTGACCAGATCCCAGCACTGCTTAGCCCAAACTTTTGAAATTTTTACCCGATTTAAAAGTGGAATACCTCTCTGAATTTGTTATTCGAATATCTATCTAGCTGCATTATTGGTTTATTTTCGAATTTTTGGTCAATATTTTGTAATTTTTTATGACCCCCGACCTGTCAAAATTTGCAAAAAATGGGTTTGCAGAAAAGTGACCAGATCCCAGCACTGCTTAGCCCATAACTTTTGAAATTTTTACCCGATTTAAAAGTGGAATACCTCTCTGAATTTGTTATTAGAATATCTATCTAGCTGCATTATTGGTTTATTTTCGAATTTTTGGTCAATATTTTGTAATTTTTTATGACCCCCGACCTGTCAAAATTTGCAAAAAATGGGTTTGCAGAAAAGTGACTGATCCCAGCACTGCTTGTCCATAACTTTTGAAATTTTTACCCGATTTAAAAGTGGAATCCTCTGAATTTGTTGTTAAAATATCTATCTAGCTGCATTATTGGTTTATTTTCGAATTTTTGGTCAATATTTTGTAATTTTTTATGACCCCCGACCTGTCAAAATTTGCAAAAAAATGGGTTTGCAGAAAAGTGACCAGATCCCAGCACTGCTTATCCCATAACTTTTGAAATTTTTACCCGATTTAAAAGTGGAATGCCTCTCTGAATTTGTTATTAAAATATCTATCTAGCTACATCATTGGTTTATTTTCGAATTTTTGGTCAATGTTTCGTCATTTTTTATGACCCCCGACCTGTCAAAATTTGCAAAAAATGGGTTTGCAGAAAAGTGACCAGATCCCAGCACTGCTTAGCCCATAACTTTTGAAATTTTTACCCGATTTAAAAGTGGAATACCTCTCTGAATTTGTTATTCGAATATCTATCTAGCTGCATTATTGGTTTATTTTCGAATTTTTGGTCAATGTTTCGTCATTTTTTATGATCCCCGACCTGTCAAAATTTGCAAAAAATGGGTTTGCAGAAAAGTGACAAGATCCCAGCACTGCTTAGCCCAAACTTTTGAAATTTTTACCCGATTTAAAAGTGGAATACCTCTTTGAATTTGTAATTCGAATATCTATCTAGCTGCATCATTGGTTTATTTTCGAATTTTTGGTCAATATTTTGTATTTTTTTATGACCCCCGACCTGTCAAAATTTGCAAAAAATGGGTTTGCAGAAAAGTGACCAGATCCCAGCACTGCTTAGCCCAAACTTTTGAAATTTTTACCCGATTTAAAAGTGGAATACCTCTCTGAATTTGTTATTCGAATATCTATCTAGCTGCATTATTGGTTTATTTTCGAATTTTTGGTCAATATTTTTTAATTTTTTATGACCCCCGACCTGTCAAAATTTGCAAAAAATGGGTTTGCAGAAAAGTGACCAGATCCCAGCACTGCTTAGTCCATAACTTTTGAAATTTTTACCCGATTTAAAAGTGGAATACCTCTCTGAATTTGTTGTTAAAATATCTATCTAGCTGCATTATTGGTTTATTTTCGAATTTTTGGTCAATATTTTGTAATTTTTTATGACCCCCGACCTGTCAAAATTTGCAAAAAATGGGTTTGCAGAAAAGTGACCAGATCCCAGCACTGCTTAGCCCAAACCTTTTGAAATTTTTACCCGATTTAAAAGTGGAATACCTCTCTGAATTAGTTGTTAAAATATCTATCTAGCTGCATTATTGGTTTATTTTCGAATTTTTGGTCAATATTTTGTAATTTTTTATGACCCCCGACCTGTCAAAATTTGCAAAAAAATGGGTTCGCAGAAAAGTGACCAGATCCCAGCACTGCTTATCCCATAACTTTTGAAATTTTTACCCGATTTAAAAGTGGAATGCCTCTCTGAATTTGTTATTAAAATATCTATCTAGCTACATCATTGGTTTATTTTCGAATTTTTGGTCAATGTTTCGTCATTTTTTATGACCCCCGACCTGTCAAAATTTGCAAAAAATGGGTTTGCAGAAAAGTGACCAGATCCCAGCACTGCTTAGCCCAAACTTTTGAAATTTTTACCCGATTTAAAAGTGGAATACCTCTCTGAATTTGTTATTCGAATATCTATCTAGCTGCATTATTGGTTTATTTTCGAATTTTTGGTCAATATTTTTTAATTTTTTATGACCCCCGACCTGTCAAAATTTGCAAAAAATGGGTTTGCAGAAAAGTGACCAGATCCCAGCACTGCTTAGTCCATAACTTTTGAAATTTTTACCCGATTTAAAAGTGGAATACCTCTCTGAATTTGTTGTTAAAATATCTATCTAGCTGCATTATTGGTTTATTTTCGAATTTTTGGTCAATATTTTGTAATTTTTTATGACCCCCGACCTGTCAAAATTTGCAAAAAATGGGTTTGCAGAAAAGTGACCAGATCCCAGCACTGCTTAGCCCAAACCTTTTGAAATTTTTACCCGATTTAAAAGTGGAATACCTCTCTGAATTAGTTGTTAAAATATCTATCTAGCTGCATTATTGGTTTATTTTCGAATTTTTGGTCAATATTTTGTAATTTTTTATGACCCCCGACCTGTCAAAATTTGCAAAAAAATGGGTTTGCAGAAAAGTGACCAGATCCCAGCACTGCTTATCCCATAACTTTTGAAATTTTTACCCGATTTAAAAGTGGAATGCCTCTCTGAATTTGTTATTAAAATATCTATCTAGCTACATCATTGGTTTATTTTCGAATTTTTGGTCAATGTTTCGTCATTTTTTATGACCCCCGACCTGTCAAAATTTGCAAAAAATGGGTTTGCAGAAAAGTGACCAGATCCCAGCACTGCTTAGCCCATAACTTTTGAAATTTTTACCCGATTTAAAAGTGGAATACCTCTCTGAATTTGTTATTCGAATATCTATCTAGCTGCATTATTGGTTTATTTTCGAATTTTTTGGTCAATGTTTCGTCATTTTTTATGATCCCCGACCTGTCAAAATTTGCAAAAAATGGGTTTGCAGAAAAGTGACAAGATCCCAGCACTGCTTAGCCCAAACTTTTGAAATTTTTACCCGATTTAAAAGTGGAATACCTCTTTGAATTTGTTATTCGAATATCTATCTAGCTGCATCATTGGTTTATTTTCGAATTTTTGGTCAATATTTTGTATTTTTTATGACCCCCGACCTGTCAAAATTTGCAAAAAATGGGTTTGCAGAAAAGTGACCAGATCCCAGCACTGCTTAGCCCAAACTTTTGAAATTTTTACCCGATTTAAAAGTGGAATACCTCTCTGAATTTGTTGTTAAAATATCTATCTAGCTGCATTATTGGTTTATTTTCGAATTTTTGGTCAATATTTTGTAGTTTTTTATGACCCCCGACCTGTCAAAATTTGCAAAAAATGGGTTTGCAGAAAAGTGACCAGATCCCAGCACTGCTTAGCCCAAACTTTTGAAATTTTTACCCGATTTAAAAGTGGAATACCTCTCTGAATTTGTTGTTAAAATATCTATCTAGCTGCATTATTGGTTTATTTTCGAATTTTTGGTCAATATTTTGTAATTTTTTATGACCCCCGACCTGTCAAAATTTGCAAAAAATGGGTTTGCAGAAAAGTGACCAGATCCCAGCACTGCTTAGTCCATAACTTTTGAAATTTTTACCCGATTTAAAAGTGGAATACCTCTCTGAATTTGTTGTTAAAATATCTATCTAGCTGCATTATTGGTTTATTTTCGAATTTTTTGGTCAATATTTTGTAATTTTTTATGACCCCCGACCTGTCAAAATTTGCAAAAAATGGGTTTGCAGAAAAGTGACCAGATCCCAGCACTGCTTATCCCAAACCTTTTGAAATTTTTACCCGATTTAAAAGTGGAATACCTCTCTGAATTTGTTGTTAAAATATCTATCTAGCTGCATTATTGGTTTATTTTCGAATTTTTGGTCAATATTTTGTAGTTTTTTATGACCCCCGACCTGTCAAAATTTGCAAAAAAAATGGGTTTGCAGAAAAGTGACCAGATCCCAGCACTGCTTAGCCCAAACTTTTGAAATTTTTACCCGATTTAAAAGTGGAATACCTCTCTGAATTTGTTATTCGAATATCTATCTAGCTGCATTATTGGTTTATTTTCGAATTTTTGGTCAATATTTTGTAGTTTTTTATGACCCCCGACCTGTCAAAATTTGCAAAAAATGGGTTTGCAGAAAAGTGACAAGATCCCAGCACTGCTTAGCCCAAACTTTTGAAATTTTTACCCGATTTAAAAGTGGAATACCTCTCTGAATTTGTTGTTAAAATATCTATCTAGCTGCATTATTGGTTTATTTTCGAATTTTTGGTCAATATTTTGTAATTTTTTATGACCCCCGACCTGTCAAAATTTGCAAAAAATGGGTTTGCAGAAAAGTGACCAGATCCCAGCACTGCTTAGTCCATAACTTTTGAAATTTTTACCCGATTTAAAAGTGGAATACCTCTCTGAATTTGTTGTTAAAATATCTATCTAGCTACATCATTGGTTTATTTTCGAATTTTTGGTCAATGTTTCGTCATTTTTTATGACCCCCGACCTGTCAAAATTTGCAAAAAATGGGTTTGCAGAAAAGTGACCAGATCCCAGCACTGCTTAGCCCATAACTTTTGAAATTTTTACCCGATTTAAAAGTGGAATACCTCTCTGAATTTGTTATTCGAATATCTATCTAGCTGCATTATTGGTTTATTTTCGAATTTTTGGTCAATATTTTGTAATTTTTTATGACCCCCGACCTGTCAAAATTTGCAAAAAATGGGTTTGCAGAAAAGTGACCAGATCCCAGCACTGCTTAGCCCAAACCTTTTGAAATTTTTACCCGATTTAAAAGTGGAATACCTCTCTGAATTAGTTGTTAAAATATCTATCTAGCTGCATTATTGGTTTATTTTCGAATTTTTGGTCAATATTTTGTAATTTTTTATGACCCCCGACCTGTCAAAATTTGCAAAAAAATGGGTTTGCAGAAAAGTGACCAGATCCCAGCACTGCTTATCCCATAACTTTTGAAATTTTTACCCGATTTAAAAGTGGAATGCCTCTCTGAATTTGTTATTAAAATATCTATCTAGCTACATCATTGGTTTATTTTCGAATTTTTGGTCAATGTTTCGTCATTTTTTATGACCCCCGACCTGTCAAAATTTGCAAAAAATGGGTTTGCAGAAAAGTGACCAGATCCCAGCACTGCTTAGCCCATAACTTTTGAAATTTTTACCCGATTTAAAAGTGGAATACCTCTCTGAATTTGTTATTCGAATATCTATCTAGCTGCATTATTGGTTTATTTTCGAATTTTTGGTCAATGTTTCGTCATTTTTTATGATCCCCGACCTGTCAAAATTTGCAAAAAATGGGTTTGCAGAAAAGTGACAAGATCCCAGCACTGCTTAGCCCAAACTTTTGAAATTTTTACCCGATTTAAAAGTGGAATACCTCTTTGAATTTGTTATTCGAATATCTATCTAGCTGCATCATTGGTTTATTTTCGAATTTTTGGTCAATATTTTGTATTTTTTATGACCCCCGACCTGTCAAAATTTGCAAAAAATGGGTTTGCAGAAAAGTGACCAGATCCCAGCACTGCTTAGCCCAAACTTTTGAAATTTTTACCCGATTTAAAAGTGGAATACCTCTCTGAATTTGTTGTTAAAATATCTATCTAGCTGCATTATTGGTTTATTTTCGAATTTTTGGTCAATATTTTGTAGTTTTTTATGACCCCCGACCTGTCAAAATTTGCAAAAAATGGGTTTGCAGAAAAGTGACCAGATCCCAGCACTGCTTAGCCCAAACTTTTGAAATTTTTACCCGATTTAAAAGTGGAATACCTCTCTGAATTTGTTGTTAAAATATCTATCTAGCTGCATTATTGGTTTATTTTCGAATTTTTGGTCAATATTTTGTAATTTTTTATGACCCCCGACCTGTCAAAATTTGCAAAAAATGGGTTTGCAGAAAAGTGACCAGATCCCAGCACTGCTTAGTCCATAACTTTTGAAATTTTTACCCGATTTAAAAGTGGAATACCTCTCTGAATTTGTTGTTAAAATATCTATCTAGCTGCATTATTGGTTTATTTTCGAATTTTTGGTCAATATTTTGTAATTTTTTATGACCCCCGACCTGTCAAAATTTGCAAAAAATGGGTTTGCAGAAAAGTGACCAGATCCCAGCACTGCTTAGCCCATAACTTTTGAAATTTTTACCCGATTTAAAAGTGGAATACCTCTCTGAATTTGTTGTTAAAATATCTATCTACCTGCATTATTGGTTTATTTTCGAATTTTTGGTCAATATTTTGTAGTTTTTTATGACCCCCGACCTGTCAAAATTTGCAAAAAATGGGTTTGCAGAAAAGTGACAAGATCCCAGCACTGCTTAGCCCAAACTTTTGAAATTTTTACCCGATTTAAAAGTGGAATACCTCTCTGAATTTGCTATTAAAATATCTATCTAGCTGCATTATTGGTTTATTTTCGAATTTTTGGTCAATATTTTGTAGTTTTTTATGACCCCCGACCTGTCAAAATTTGCAAAAAAAATGGGTTTGCAGAAAAGTGACCAGATCCCAGCACTGCTTAGTCCATAGCTTTTGAAATTTTTACCCGATTTAAAAGTTTAATACCTCTCTGAATTTGTTGTTAAAATATCTATCTAGCTGCATTATTGGTTTATTTTCGAATTTTTGGTCAATATTTTGTAGTTTTTTATGACCCCCGACCTGTCAAAATTTGCAAAAAAAATGGGTTTGCAGAAAAGTGACCAGATCCCAGCACTGCTTAGCCCAAACTTTTGAAATTTTTACCCGATTTAAAAGTGGAATACCTCTCTGAATTTGTTGTTAAAATATCTATCTAGCTGCATTATTGGTTTATTTTCGAATTTTTGGTCAATATTTTGTAATTTTTTATGACCCCCGACCTGTCAAAATTTGCAAAAAAATGGGTTTGCAGAAAAGTGACCAGATCCCAGCACTGCTTATCCCATAACTTTTGAAATTTTTACCCGATTTAAAAGTGGAATGCCTCTCTGAATTTGTTATTAAAATATCTATCTAGCTACATCATTGGTTTATTTTCGAATTTTTGGTCAATGTTTCGTCATTTTTTATGACCCCCGACCTGTCAAAATTTGCAAAAAATGGGTTTGCAGAAAAGTGACCAGATCCCAGCACTGCTTAGCCCATAACTTTTGAAATTTTTACCCGATTTAAAAGTGGAATACCTCTCTGAATTTGTTATTCGAATATCTATCTAGCTGCATTATTGGTTTATTTTCGAATTTTTGGTCAATATTTTGTAATTTTTTATGACCCCCGACCTGTCAAAATTTGCAAAAAATGGGTTTGCAGAAAAGTGACCAGATCCCAGCACTGCTTATCCCATAACTTTTGAAATTTTTACCCGATTTAAAAGTGGAATACCTCTCTGAATTTGTTATTAAAATATCTATCTAGCTGCATTATTGGTTTATTTTCGAATTTTTGGTCAATATTTTGTAATTTTTTATGACCCCCGACCTGTCAAAATTTGCAAAAAATGGGTTTGCAGAAAAGTGACCAGATCCCAGCACTGCTTATCCCATAACTTTTGAAATTTTTACCCGATTTAAAAGTGGAATACCTCTCTGAATTAGTTGTTAAAATATCTATCTAGCTGCATTATTGGTTTATTTTCGAATTTTTGGTCAATATTTTGTAGTTTTTTATGACCCCCGACCTGTCAAAATTTGCAAAAAAATGGGTTTGCAGAAAAGTGACCAGATCCCAGCACTGCTTATCCCAAACCTTTTGAAATTTTTACCCGATTTAAAAGTGGAATACCTCTCTGAATTAGTTGTTAAAATATCTATCTAGCTGCATTATTGGTTTATTTTCGAATTTTTGGTCAATATTTTGTAATTTTTTATGACCCCCGACCTGTCAAAATTTGCAAAAAAATGGGTTTGCAGAAAAGTGACCAGATCCCAGCACTGCTTATCCCAAACCTTTTGAAATTTTTACCCGATTTAAAAGTGGAATACCTCTCTGAATTAGTTGTTAAAATATCTATCTAGCTGCATTATTAGTTTATTTTCGAATTTTTGGTCAATATTTTGTAATTTTTTATGACCCCCGACCTGTCAAAATTTGCAAAAAAATGGGTTTGCAGAAAAGTGACCAGATCCCAGCACTGCTTAGCCCATAACTTTTGAAATTTTTACCCGATTTAAAAGTGGAATGCCTCTCTGAATTTGTTATTAAAATATCTATCTAGCTACATCATTGGTTTATTTTCGAATTTTTGGTCAATGTTTCGTCATTTTTTATGACCCCGACCTGTCAAAATTTGCAAAAAATGGGTTTGCAGAAAAGTGACCAGAACCCAGCACTGCTTAGCCCATAACTTTTGAAATTTTTACCCGATTTAAAAGTGGAATACCTCTCTGAATTTGTTATTAAAATATCTATCTAGCTGCATTATTGGTTTATTTTCGAATTTTTGGTCAATATTTTTTAATTTTTTATGACCCCCGACCTGTTAAAATTTGCAAAAATTGGGTTTGCAGAAAAGTGACCAGATCCCAGCACTGCTTATCCCAAACCTTTTGAAATTTTTACCCGATTTAAAAGTGGCATACCTCTCTGAATTTGCTATTAAAATATCTATCTAGCCCTTTCATGCCCAAATTAATCTGGGGACACATAGAAAATTTTTAACGCCATAAATGATTAATAGGAACCCCAAGTAACGTTCATATCGATTTTCGATACTCTAAGTCTTTTGGTATGTCCTTACTGCAAGGTTGCCTTTAGGCCTTTGAAAAGATCCACACTCTTTATAAAACTATTTTCAAGCCCGACTTTATACTTTTATCATAGTCTTACCTGTTTTAAAGATATGTACGTACTTATTTTATTAGTATTTGTCACTAATTTTAGTTAATCGCACTATTTGCACGGACACTTTTTGGTAAAATTTTTCGGCAGCTGTGGTCGCTTCGAATCATAAGTGATAACTCAGCACACGCTGCAGCTGCATTCGCCAAAATTACCAAAATTAAACAACATTAATAAGGGGAATCGCCTATAAAAAAAATCCACAAAAATTTTGAATCGTTACCGATTTAAACTTCAAAAGTCAATGTTGCCTGTAGGCAACAGTGGGCATGAAAGGGCTAGCTGCATTATTGGTTTATTTTCGAATTTTTGGTCAATATTTTTTAGTTTTTTATGACCCCCGACTTGTTAAAATTTGCAAAAAATGGGTTTGCAGAAAAGTGACCAGATCCCAGCACTGCTTATCCCAAACCTTTTGAAATTTTTACCCGATTTAAAAGTGGAATACCTCTCTGAATTTGTTGTTAAAATATCTATCTAGCTGCATTATTGGTTTATTTTCGAATTTTTGGTCAATATTTTGTAATTTTTTATGACCCCCGACCTGTCAAAATTTGCAAAAAATGGGTTTGCAGAAAAGTGACCAGATCCCAGCACTGCTTATCCCATAACTTTTGAAATTTTTACCCGATTTAAAAGTGGAATACCTCTCCGAATTAGTTGTTAAAATATCTATCTAACTGCATTATTGGTTTATTTTCGAATTTTTGGTCAATATTTTGTAATTTTTTATGACCCCCGACCTGTCAAAATTTGCAAAAAATGGGTTTGCAGAAAAGTGACCAGATCCCAGCACTGCTTATCCCAAACCTTTTGAAATTTTTACCCGATTTAAAAGTGGAATACCTCTCTGAATTAGTTGTTAAAATATCTATCTAGCTGCATTATTAGTTTATTTTCGAATTTTTGGTCAATATTTTGTAATTTTTTATGACCCCCGACCTGTCAAAATTTGCAAAAAAATGGGTTTGCAGAAAAGTGACCAGATCCCAGCACTGCTTAGCCCATAACTTTTGAAATTTTTACCCGATTTAAAAGTGGAATGCCTCTCTGAATTTGTTATTAAAATATCTATCTAGCTACATCATTGGTTTATTTTCGAATTTTTGGTCAATGTTTCGTCATTTTTTATGACCCCCGACCTGTCAAAATTTGCAAAAAATGGGTTTGCAGAAAAGTGACCAGAACCCAGCACTGCTTAGCCCATAACTTTTGAAATTTTTACCCGATTTAAAAGTGGAATACCTCTCTGAATTTGTTATTAAAATATCTATCTAGCTGCATTATTGGTTTATTTTCGAATTTTTGGTCAATATTTTTTAATTTTTTATGACCCCCGACCTGTTAAAATTTGCAAAAATTGGGTTTGCAGAAAAGTGACCAGATCCCAGCACTGCTTATCCCAAACCTTTTGAAATTTTTACCCGATTTAAAAGTGGCATACCTCTCTGAATTTGCTATTAAAATATCTATCTAGCTGCATTATTGGTTTATTTTCGAATTTTTGGTCAATATTTTTTAGTTTTTTATGACCCCCGACTTGTTAAAATTTGCAAAAAATGGGTTTGCAGAAAAGTGACCAGATCCCAGCACTGCTTATCCCAAACCTTTTGAAATTTTTACCCGATTTAAAAGTGGAATACCTCTCTGAATTTGTTGTTAAAATATCTATCTAGCTGCATTATTGGTTTATTTTCGAATTTTTGGTCAATATTTTGTAATTTTTTATGACCCCCGACCTGTCAAAATTTGCAAAAAATGGGTTTGCAGAAAAGTGACCAGATCCCAGCACTGCTTATCCCAAACCTTTTGAAATTTTTACCCGATTTAAAAGTGGAATACCTCTCTGAATTTGTTGTTAAAATATCTATCTAGCTGCATTATTGGTTTATTTTCGAATTTTTGGTCAATATTTTGTAATTTTTTATGACCCCCGACCTGTCAAAATTTGCAAAAAAATGGGTTTGCAGAAAAGTGACCAGATCCCAGCACTGCTTATCCCATAACTTTTGAAATTTTTACCCGATTTAAAAGTGGAATACCTCTCTGAATTTGTTATTAAAATATCTATCTAGCTGCATTATTGGTTTATTTTCGAATTTTTGGTCAATATTTTGTAGTTTTTTATGACCCCCGACTTGTTAAAATTTGCAAAAATTGGGTTTGCAGAAAAGTGACCAGATCCCAGCACTGCTTATCCCAAACCTTTTGAAATTTTTACCCGATTTAAAAGTGGCATACCTCTCTGAATTTGCTATTAAAATATCTATCTAGCTGCATTATTGGTTTATTTTCGAATTTTTGGTCAATATTTTTTAGTTTTTTATGACCCCCGACTTGTTAAAATTTGCAAAAAATGGGTTTGCAGAAAAGTGACCAGATCCCAGCACTGCTTAGCCCAAATTTTTGAAATTTTTACCCGATTTAAAAGTGGAATACCTCTCTGAATTTGTTATTAAAATATCTATCTAGCTACATCATTGGTTTATTTTCGAATTTTTGGTCAATGTTTCGTCATTTTTTATGACCCCCGACCTGTCAAAATTTGCAAAAATGGGTTTGCAGAAAAGTGACCAGATCCAAGCACTGCTTAGCCCATAACTTTTGAAATTTTTACCCGATTTAAAAGTGGAATACCTCTCTGAATTTGTTATTCGAATATCTATCTAGCTGCATTATTGGTTTATTTTCGAATTTTTGGTCAATATTTTGTAATTTTTTATGACCCCCGACCTGTCAAAATTTGCAAAAAATGGGTTTGCAGAAAAGTGACCAGAACCCAGCACTGCTTAGCCCAAACTTTTGAAATTTTTACCCGATTTAAAAGTGGAATACCTCTCTGAATTTGTTATTAAAATATCTATCTAGCTGCATTATTGGTTTATTTTCGAATTTTTGGTCAATATTTTGTAGTTTTTTATGACCCCCGACCTGTCAAAATTTGCAAAAAATGGGTTTGCAGAAAAGTGACCAGATCCCAGCACTGCTTATCCCAAACCTTTTGAAATTTTTACCCGATTTAAAAGTGGAATACCTCTCTGAATTTGCTATTAAAATATCTATCTAGCTGCATTATTGGTTTATTTTCGAATTTTTGGTCAATATTTTTTAATTTTTTATGACCCCCGACCTGTCAAAATTTGCAAAAAATGGGCTTGCAGAAAAGTGACCAGATCCCAGCACTGCTTAGCCCATAACTTTTGAAATTTTTACCCGATTTAAAAGTGGAATACCTCTCTGAATTAGTTGTTAAAATATCTATCTAGCTGCATTATTGGTTTATTTTCGAATTTTTGGTCAATATTTTGTAATTTTTTATGACCCCCGACCTGTCAAAATTTGCAAAAAATGGGTTTGCAGAAAAGTGACCAGATCCCAGCACTGCTTATCCCATAACTTTTGAAATTTTTACCCGATTTAAAAGTGGAATACCTCTCTGAATTAGTTGTTAAAATATCTATCTAGCTGCATTATTGGTTTATTTTCGAATTTTTGGTCAATATTTTGTAGTTTTTTATGACCCCCGACCTGTCAAAATTTGCAAAAAAATGGGTTTGCAGAAAAGTGACCAGATCCCAGCACTGCTTATCCCAAACCTTTTGAAATTTTTACCCGATTTAAAAGTGGAATACCTCTCTGAATTTGTTGTTAAAATATCTATCTAGCTGCATTATTGGTTTATTTTCGAATTTTTGGTCAATATTTTGTAATTTTTTATGACCCCCGACCTGTCAAAATTTGCAAAAAAATGGGTTTGCAGAAAAGTGACCAGATCCCAGCACTGCTTATCCCATAACTTTTGAAATTTTTACCCGATTTAAAAGTGGAATGCCTCTCTGAATTTGTTATTAAAATATCTATCTAGCTACATCATTGGTTTATTTTCGAATTTTTGGTCAATGTTTCGTCATTTTTTATGACCCCCGACCTGTCAAAATTTGCAAAAAATGGGTTTGCAGAAAAGTGACCAAATCCCAGCACTGCTTAGCCCAAACTTTTGAAATTTTTACCCGATTTAAAAGTGGAATACCTCTCTGAATTTGTTATTCGAATATCTATCTAGCTGCATTATTGGTTTATTTTCGAATTTTTGGTCAATATTTTGTAGTTTTTTATGACCCCCGACCTGTCAAAATTTGCAAAAAATGGGTTTGCATAAAAGTGACCAGATCCCAGCACTGCTTAGCCCAAACTTTTGAAATTTTTACCCGATTTAAAAGTGGAATACCTCTCTGAATTTGTTATTAAAATATCTATCTAGCTGCATTATTGGTTTATTTTCGAATTTTTGGTCAATATTTTGTAATTTTTTATGACCCCCGACCTGTCAAAATTTGCAAAAAATGGGTTTGCAGAAAAGTGACCAGATCCCAGCACTGCTTAGCCCATAACTTTTGAAATTTTTACCCGATTTAAAAGTGGAATACCTCTCTGAATTTGTTATTAAAATATCTATCTAGCTGCATCATTGGTTTATTTTCGAATTTTTGGTCAATATTTTGTAATTTTTTATGACCCCCGACCTGTCAAAATTTGCAAAAAATGGGTTTGCAGAAAAGTGACCAGATCCCAGCACTGCTTAGCCCAAACTTTTGAAATTTTTACCCGATTTAAAAGTGGAATACCTCTCTGAATTTGTTATTAAAATATCTATCTAGCTGCATTATTGGTTTATTTTCGAATTTTTGGTCAATATTTTGTAATTTTTTATGACCCCCGACCTGTCAAAATTTGCAAAAAATGGGTTTGCAGAAAAGTGACCAGAACCCAGCACTGCTTAGCCCATAACTTTTGAAATTTTTACCCGATTTAAAAGTGGAATACCTCTCTGAATTTGTTATTAAAATATCTATCTAGCTGCATTATTGGTTTATTTTCGAATTTTTGGTCAATATTTTGTAGTTTTTTATGACCCCCGACTTGTTAAAATTTGCAAAAAATGGGTTTGCAGAAAAGTGACCAGATCCCAGCACTGCTTATCCCAAACCTTTTGAAATTTTTACCCGATTTAAAAGTGGAATACCTCTCTGAATTTGCTATTAAAATATCTATCTAGCTGCATTATTGGTTTATTTTCGAATTTTTGGTCAATATTTTTTAATTTTTTATGACCCCCGACCTGTCAAAATTTGCAAAAAATGGGTTTGCAGAAAAGTGACCAGATCCCAGCACTGCTTAGCCCATAACTTTTGAAATTTTTACCCGATTTAAAAGTGGAATACCTCTCTGAATTTGTTGTTAAAATATCTATCTAGCTGCATTATTGGTTTATTTTCGAATTTTTGGTCAATAGTTTGTAATTTTTTATGACCCCCGACCTGTCAAAATTTGCAAGAATTGGGTTTGCAGAAAAGTGATAAGATACCAGCACTGCTTAGCCCAAACTTTTGAAATTTTTACCCGATTTAAAAGTGGAATACCTCTCTGAATTTGTTGTTAAAATATCTATCTAGCTGCATTATTGGTTTATTTTCGAATTTTTGGTCAATGTTTCGTCATTTTTTATGACCCCCGACCTGTCAAAATTTGCAAAAAATGGGTTTGCAGAAAAGTGACCAGATCCCAGCACTGCTTAGCCCAAACTTTTGAAATTTTTACCCGATTTAAAAGTGGAATACCTCTCTGAATTTGTTATTCGAATATCTATCTAGCTGCATTATTGGTTTATTTTCGAATTTTTGGTCAATATTTTGTAGTTTTTTATGACCCCCGACCTGTCAAAATTTGCAAAAAATGGGTTTGCAGAAAAGTGACCAGATCCCAGCACTGCTTAGCCCAAACTTTTGAAATTTTTACCCGATTTAAAAGTGGAATACCTCTCTGAATTTGTTGTTAAAATATCTATCTAGCTGCATTATTGGTTTATTTTCGAATTTTTGGTCAATATTTTGTAGTTTTTTATGACCCCCGACCTGTCAAAATTTGCAAAAAATGGGTTTGCAGAAAAGTGACCAGATCCCAGCACTGCTTATCCCATAACTTTTGAAATTTTTACCCGATTTAAAAGTGGAATGCCTCTCTGAATTTGTTATTAAAATATCTATCTAGCTACATCATGGGTTTATTTTCGAATTTTTGGTCAATGTTTCGTCATTTTTTATGACCCCCGACCTGTCAAAATTTGCAAAAAATGGGTTTGCAGAAAAGTGACCAGATCCCAGCACTGCTTAGCCCAAACTTTTGAAATTTTTACCCGATTTAAAAGTGGAATACCTCTCTGAATTTGTTATTCGAATATCTATCTAGCTGCATTATTGGTTTATTTTCGAATTTTTGGTCAATATTTTGTAGTTTTTTATGACCCCCGACCTGTCAAAATTTGCAAAAAATGGGTTTGCAGAAAAGTGACCAGATCCCAGCACTGCTTAGCCCAAACTTTTGAAATTTTTACCCGATTTAAAAGTGGAATACCTCTCTGAATTTGTTGTTAAAATATCTATCTAGCTGCATTATTGGTTTATTTTCGAATTTTTGGTCAATATTTTGTAGTTTTTTATGACCCCCGACCTGTCAAAATTTGCAAAAAATGGGTTTGCAGAAAAGTGACCAGATCCCAGCACTGCTTATCCCATAACTTTTGAAATTTTTACCCGATTTAAAAGTGGAATACCTCTCTGAATTTGTTATTAAAATATCTATCTAGCTACATCATTGGTTTATTTTCGAATTTTTGGTCAATGTTTCGTCATTTTTTATGACCCCCGACCTGTCAAAATTTGCAAAAAATGCGTTTCCAGAAAAGTGACCAGATCCCAGCACTGCTTAGCCCATAACTTTTGAAATTTTTACCCGATTTAAAAGTGGAATACCTCTCTGAATTTGCTATTAAAATATCTATCTAGCTGCATTATTGGTTTATTTTCGAATTTTTTGTCAATATTTTTTAATTTTTTATGACCCCCGACCTGTCAAAATTTGCAAAAAATGGGTTTGCAGAAAACTGACCAGATCCCAGCACTGCTTAGCCCATAACTTTTGAAATTTTTACCCGATTTAAAAGTGGAATACCTCTCTGAATTTGTTATTAAAATATCTATCTAGCTGCATTATTGGTTTATTTTCGAATTTTTGGTCAATATTTTGTAATTTTTTATGACCCCCGACCTGTCAAAATTTGCAAAAAATGGGTTTGCAGAAAAGTGACCAGATCCCAGCACTGCTTATCCCAAACCTTTTGAAATTTTTACCCGATTTAAAAGTGGAATACCTTTCTGAATTTGCTATTAAAATATCTATCTAGCTGCATTATTGGTTTATTTTCGAATTTTTTGTCAATATTTTTTAATTTTTTATGACCCCCGACCTGTCAAAATTTGCAAAAAATGGGTTTGCAGAAAAGTGACCAGATCCCAGCACTGCTTAGCCCATAACTTTTGAAATTTTTACCCGATTTAAAAGTGGAATACCTCTCTGAATTTGTTATTAAAATATCTATCTAGCTGCATTATTGGTTTATTTTCGAATTTTTGGTCAATGTTTCGTCATTTTTTATGACCCCCGACCTGTCAAAATTTGCAAAAAATGGGTTTGCAGAAAAGTGACCAAATCCCAGCACTGCTTAGCCCAAACTTTTGAAATTTTTACCCGATTTAAAAGTGGAATACCTCTCTGAATTTGTTATTCGAATATCTATCTAGCTGCATTATTGGTTTATTTTCGAATTTTTGGTCAATATTTTGTAGTTTTTTATGACCCCCGACCTGTCAAAATTTGCAAAAAATGGGTTTACATAAAAGTGACCAGATCCCAGCACTGCTTAGCCCAAACTTTTGAAATTTTTACCCGATTTAAAAGTGGAATACCTCTCTGAATTTGTTATTAAAATATCTATCTAGCTGCATTATTGGTTTATTTTCGAATTTTTGGTCAATATTTTGTAATTTTTTATGACCCCCGACCTGTCAAAATTTGCAAAAAATGGGTTTGCAGAAAAGTGACCAGATCCCAGCACTGCTTAGCCCATAACTTTTGAAATTTTTACCCGATTTAAAAGTGGAATACCTCTCTGAATTTGTTATTCGAATATCTATCTAGCTGCATTATTGGTTTATTTTCGAATTTTTGGTCAATATTTTGTAATTTTTTATGACCCCCGACCTGTCAAAATTTGCAAAAAATGGGTTTGCAGAAAAGTGACCAGATCCCAGCACTGCTAAGCCCAAACTTTTGAAATTTTTACCCGATTTAAAAGTGGAATACCTCTCTGAATTTGTTATTAAAATATCTATCTAGCTGCATTATTGGTTTATTTTCGAATTTTTGGTCAATATTTTGTAGTTTTTTATGACCCCCGACTTGTTAAAATTTGCAAAAAATGGGTTTGCAGAAAAGTGACCAGATCCCAGCACTGCTTATCCCAAAGCTTTTGAAATTTTTACCCGATTTAAAAGTGAAATACCTCTCTGAATTTGTTATTAAAATATCTATCTAGCTGCATTATTGGTTTATTTTCGAATTTTTGGTCAATATTTTGTAATTTTTTATGACCCCCGACCTGTCAAAATTTGCAAAAAATGGGTTTGCAGAAAAGTGACCAGATCCCAGCACTGCTTAGCCCAAACTTTTGAAATTTTTACCCGATTTAAAAGTGGAATACCTCTCTGAATTTGTTGTTAAAATATCTATCTAGCTGCATTATTGGTTTATTTTCGAATTTTTGGTCAATATTTTGTAGTTTTTTATGACCCCCGACCTGTCAAAATTTGCAAAAAATGGGTTTGCAGAAAAGTGACCAGATCCCAGCACTGCTTATCCCATAACTTTTGAAATTTTTACCCGATTTAAAAGTGGAATGCCTCTCTGAATTTGTTATTAAAATATCTATCTAGCTACATCATGGGTTTATTTTCGAATTTTTGGTCAATGTTTCGTCATTTTTTATGACCCCCGACCTGTCAAAATTTGCAAAAAATGGGTTTGCAGAAAAGTGACCAGATCCCAGCACTGCTTAGCCCAAACTTTTGAAATTTTTACCCGATTTAAAAGTGGAATACCTCTCTGAATTTGTTGTTAAAATATCTATCTAGCTGCATTATTGGTTTATTTTCGAATTTTTGGTCAATATTTTGTAGTTTTTTATGACCCCCGACCTGTCAAAATTTGCAAAAAAATGGGTTTGCAGAAAAGTGACCAGATCCCAGCACTGCTTATCCCATAACTTTTGAAATTTTTACCCGATTTAAAAGTGGAATGCCTCTCTGAATTTGTTATTAAAATATCTATCTAGCTACATCATGGGTTTATTTTCGAATTTTTGGTCAATGTTTCGTCATTTTTTATGACCCCCGACCTGTCAAAATTTGCAAAAAATGGGTTTGCAGAAAAGTGACCAGATCCCAGCACTGCTTAGCCCAAACTTTTGAAATTTTTACCCGATTTAAAAGTGGAATACCTCTCTGAATTTGTTATTCGAATATCTATCTAGCTGCATTATTGGTTTATTTTCGAATTTTTGGTCAATATTTTGTAGTTTTTTATGACCCCCGACCTGTCAAAATTTGCAAAAAATGGGTTTGCAGAAAAGTGACCAGATCCCAGCACTGCTTAGCCCAAACTTTTGAAATTTTTACCCGATTTAAAAGTGGAATACCTCTCTGAATTTGTTGTTAAAATATCTATCTAGCTGCATTATTGGTTTATTTTCGAATTTTTGGTCAATATTTTGTAGTTTTTTATGACCCCCGACCTGTCAAAATTTGCAAAAAATGGGTTTGCAGAAAAGTGACCAGATCCCAGCACTGCTTAGCCCAAACTTTTGAAATTTTTACCCGATTTAAAAGTGGAATACCTCTCTGAATTTGTTATTCGAATATCTATCTAGCTGCATTATTGGTTTATTTTCGAATTTTTGGTCAATATTTTGTAGTTTTTTATGACCCCCGACCTGTCAAAATTTGCAAAAAATGGGTTTGCAGAAAAGTGACCAGATCCCAGCACTGCTTAGCCCAAACTTTTGAAATTTTTACCCGATTTAAAAGTGGAATACCTCTCTGAATATGTTGTTAAAATATCTATCTAGCTGCATTATTGGTTTATTTTCGAATTTTTGGTCAATATTTTGTAGTTTTTTATGACCCCCGACCTGTCAAAATTTGCAAAAAATGGGTTTGCAGAAAAGTGACCAGATCCCAGCACTGCTTATCCCATAACTTTTGAAATTTTTACCCGATTTAAAAGTGGAATACCTCTCTGAATTTGTTATTAAAATATCTATCTAGCTACATCATTGGTTTATTTTCGAATTTTTGGTCAATGTTTCGTAATTTTTTATGACCCCCGACCTGTCAAAATTTGCAAAAAATGCGTTTCCAGAAAAGTGACCAGATCCCAGCACTGCTTAGCCCATAACTTTTGAAATTTTTACCCGATTTAAAAGTGGAATACCTCTCTGAATTTGCTATTAAAATATCTATCTAGCTGCATTATTGGTTTATTTTCGAATTTTTTGTCAATATTTTTTAATTTTTTATGACCCCCGACCTGTCAAAATTTGCAAAAAATGGGTTTGCAGAAAAGTGACCAGATCCCAGCACTGCTTAGCCCATAACTTTTGAAATTTTTACCCGATTTAAAAGTGGAATACCTCTCTGAATTTGTTGTTAAAATATCTATCTAGCTGCATTATTGGTTTATTTTCGAATTTTTGGTCAATAGTTTGTAATTTTTATGACCCCCGACCTGTCAAAATTTGCAAGAATTGGGTTTGCAGAAAAGTGATAAGATACCAGCACTGCTTAGCCCAAACTTTTGAAATTTTTACCCGATTTAAAAGTGGAATACCTCTCTGAATTTGTTGTTAAAATATCTATCTAGCTGCATTATTGGTTTATTTTCGAATTTTTGGTCAATGTTTCGTCATTTTTTATGACCCCCGACCTGTCAAAATTTGCAAAAAATGGGTTTGCAGAAAAGTGACCAGATCCCAGCACTGCTTAGCCCAAACTTTTGAAATTTTTACCCGATTTAAAAGTGGAATACCTCTCTGAATTTGTTATTCGAATATCTATCTAGCTGCATTATTGGTTTATTTTCGAATTTTTGGTCAATATTTTGTAGTTTTTTATGACCCCCGACCTGTCAAAATTTGCAAAAAATGGGTTTGCAGAAAAGTGACCAGATCCCAGCACTGCTTAGCCCAAACTTTTGAAATTTTTACCCGATTTAAAAGTGGAATACCTCTCTGAATTTGTTGTTAAAATATCTATCTAGCTGCATTATTGGTTTATTTTCGAATTTTTGGTCAATATTTTGTAGTTTTTTATGACCCCCGACCTGTCAAAATTTGCAAAAAATGGGTTTGCAGAAAAGTGACCAGATCCCAGCACTGCTTATCCCATAACTTTTGAAATTTTTACCCGATTTAAAAGTGGAATGCCTCTCTGAATTTGTTATTAAAATATCTATCTAGCTACATCATGGGTTTATTTTCGAATTTTTGGTCAATGTTTCGTCATTTTTTATGACCCCCGACCTGTCAAAATTTGCAAAAAATGGGTTTGCAGAAAAGTGACCAGATCCCAGCACTGCTTAGCCCAAACTTTTGAAATTTTTACCCGATTTAAAAGTGGAATACCTCTCTGAATTTGTTATTCGAATATCTATCTAGCTGCATTATTGGTTTATTTTCGAATTTTTGGTCAATATTTTGTAGTTTTTTATGACCCCCGACCTGTCAAAATTTGCAAAAAATGGGTTTGCAGAAAAGTGACCAGATCCCAGCACTGCTTAGCCCAAACTTTTGAAATTTTTACCCGATTTAAAAGTGGAATACCTCTCTGAATTTGTTGTTAAAATATCTATCTAGCTGCATTATTGGTTTATTTTCGAATTTTTGGTCAATATTTTGTAGTTTTTTATGACCCCCGACCTGTCAAAATTTGCAAAAAATGGGTTTGCAGAAAAGTGACCAGATCCCAGCACTGCTTATCCCATAACTTTTGAAATTTTTACCCGATTTAAAAGTGGAATACCTCTCTGAATTTGTTATTAAAATATCTATCTAGCTACATCATTGGTTTATTTTCGAATTTTTGGTCAATGTTTCGTCATTTTTTATGACCCCCGACCTGTCAAAATTTGCAAAAAATGCGTTTCCAGAAAAGTGACCAGATCCCAGCACTGCTTAGCCCATAACTTTTGAAATTTTTACCCGATTTAAAAGTGGAATACCTCTCTGAATTTGCTATTAAAATATCTATCTAGCTGCATTATTGGTTTATTTTCGAATTTTTTGTCAATATTTTTTAATTTTTTATGACCCCCGACCTGTCAAAATTTGCAAAAAATGGGTTTGCAGAAAACTGACCAGATCCCAGCACTGCTTAGCCCATAACTTTTGAAATTTTTACCCGATTTAAAAGTGGAATACCTCTCTGAATTTGTTATTAAAATATCTATCTAGCTGCATTATTGGTTTATTTTCGAATTTTTGGTCAATATTTTGTAATTTTTTATGACCCCCGACCTGTCAAAATTTGCAAAAAATGGGTTTGCAGAAAAGTGACCAGATCCCAGCACTGCTTATCCCAAACCTTTTGAAATTTTTACCCGATTTAAAAGTGGAATACCTTTCTGAATTTGCTATTAAAATATCTATCTAGCTGCATTATTGGTTTATTTTCGAATTTTTTGTCAATATTTTTTAATTTTTTATGACCCCCGACCTGTCAAAATTTGCAAAAAATGGGTTTGCAGAAAAGTGACCAGATCCCAGCACTGCTTAGCCCATAACTTTTGAAATTTTTACCCGATTTAAAAGTGGAATACCTCTCTGAATTTGTTATTAAAATATCTATCTAGCTGCATTATTGGTTTATTTTCGAATTTTTGGTCAATGTTTCGTCATTTTTTATGACCCCCGACCTGTCAAAATTTGCAAAAAATGGGTTTGCAGAAAAGTGACCAAATCCCAGCACTGCTTAGCCCAAACTTTTGAAATTTTTACCCGATTTAAAAGTGGAATACCTCTCTGAATTTGTTATTCGAATATCTATCTAGCTGCATTATTGGTTTATTTTCGAATTTTTGGTCAATATTTTGTAGTTTTTTATGACCCCCGACCTGTCAAAATTTGCAAAAAATGGGTTTACATAAAAGTGACCAGATCCCAGCACTGCTTAGCCCAAACTTTTGAAATTTTTACCCGATTTAAAAGTGGAATACCTCTCTGAATTTGTTATTAAAATATCTATCTAGCTGCATTATTGGTTTATTTTCGAATTTTTGGTCAATATTTTGTAATTTTTTATGACCCCCGACCTGTCAAAATTTGCAAAAAATGGGTTTGCAGAAAAGTGACCAGATCCCAGCACTGCTTAGCCCATAACTTTTGAAATTTTTACCCGATTTAAAAGTGGAATACCTCTCTGAATTTGTTATTCGAATATCTATCTAGCTGCATTATTGGTTTATTTTCGAATTTTTGGTCAATATTTTGTAATTTTTTATGACCCCCGACCTGTCAAAATTTGCAAAAAATGGGTTTGCAGAAAAGTGACCAGATCCCAGCACTGCTAAGCCCAAACTTTTGAAATTTTTACCCGATTTAAAAGTGGAATACCTCTCTGAATTTGTTATTAAAATATCTATCTAGCTGCATTATTGGTTTATTTTCGAATTTTTGGTCAATATTTTGTAGTTTTTTATGACCCCCGACTTGTTAAAATTTGCAAAAAATGGGTTTGCAGAAAAGTGACCAGATCCCAGCACTGCTTATCCCAAAGCTTTTGAAATTTTTACCCGATTTAAAAGTGAAATACCTCTCTGAATTTGTTATTAAAATATCTATCTAGCTGCATTATTGGTTTATTTTCGAATTTTTTGGTCAATATTTTGTAATTTTTTATGACCCCCGACCTGTCAAAATTTGCAAAAAATGGGTTTGCAGAAAAGTGACCAGATCCCAGCACTGCTTAGCCCAAACTTTTGAAATTTTTACCCGATTTAAAAGTGGAATACCTCTCTGAATTTGTTGTTAAAATATCTATCTAGCTGCATTATTGGTTTATTTTCGAATTTTTGGTCAATATTTTGTAGTTTTTTATGACCCCCGACCTGTCAAAATTTGCAAAAAATGGGTTTGCAGAAAAGTGACCAGATCCCAGCACTGCTTATCCCATAACTTTTGAAATTTTTACCCGATTTAAAAGTGGAATGCCTCTCTGAATTTGTTATTAAAATATCTATCTAGCTACATCATGGGTTTATTTTCGAATTTTTGGTCAATGTTTCGTCATTTTTTATGACCCCCGACCTGTCAAAATTTGCAAAAAATGGGTTTGCAGAAAAGTGACCAGATCCCAGCACTGCTTAGCCCAAACTTTTGAAATTTTTACCCGATTTAAAAGTGGAATACCTCTCTGAATTTGTTGTTAAAATATCTATCTAGCTGCATTATTGGTTTATTTTCGAATTTTTGGTCAATATTTTGTAGTTTTTTATGACCCCCGACCTGTCAAAATTTGCAAAAAATGGGTTTGCAGAAAAGTGACCAGATCCCAGCACTGCTTATCCCATAACTTTTGAAATTTTTACCCGATTTAAAAGTGGAATGCCTCTCTGAATTTGTTATTAAAATATCTATCTAGCTACATCATGGGTTTATTTTCGAATTTTTGGTCAATGTTTCGTCATTTTTTATGACCCCCGACCTGTCAAAATTTGCAAAAAATGGGTTTGCAGAAAAGTGACCAGATCCCAGCACTGCTTAGCCCAAACTTTTGAAATTTTTACCCGATTTAAAAGTGGAATACCTCTCTGAATTTGTTATTCGAATATCTATCTAGCTGCATTATTGGTTTATTTTCGAATTTTTGGTCAATATTTTGTAGTTTTTTATGACCCCCGACCTGTCAAAATTTGCAAAAAATGGGTTTGCAGAAAAGTGACCAGATCCCAGCACTGCTTAGCCCAAACTTTTGAAATTTTTACCCGATTTAAAAGTGGAATACCTCTCTGAATTTGTTGTTAAAATATCTATCTAGCTGCATTATTGGTTTATTTTCGAATTTTTGGTCAATATTTTGTAGTTTTTTATGACCCCCGACCTGTCAAAATTTGCAAAAAATGGGTTTGCAGAAAAGTGACCAGATCCCAGCACTGCTTAGCCCAAACTTTTGAAATTTTTACCCGATTTAAAAGTGGAATACCTCTCTGAATTTGTTATTCGAATATCTATCTAGCTGCATTATTGGTTTATTTTCGAATTTTTTGGTCAATATTTTGTAGTTTTTTATGACCCCCGACCTGTCAAAATTTGCAAAAAATGGGTTTGCAGAAAAGTGACCAGATCCCAGCACTGCTTAGCCCAAACTTTTGAAATTTTTACCCGATTTAAAAGTGGAATACCTCTCTGAATATGTTGTTAAAATATCTATCTAGCTGCATTATTGGTTTATTTTCGAATTTTTGGTCAATATTTTGTAGTTTTTTATGACCCCCGACCTGTCAAAATTTGCAAAAAATGGGTTTGCAGAAAAGTGACCAGATCCCAGCACTGCTTATCCCATAACTTTTGAAATTTTTACCCGATTTAAAAGTGGAATACCTCTCTGAATTTGTTATTAAAATATCTATCTAGCTACATCATTGGTTTATTTTCGAATTTTTGGTCAATGTTTCGTAATTTTTTATGACCCCCGACCTGTCAAAATTTGCAAAAAATGCGTTTCCAGAAAAGTGACCAGATCCCAGCACTGCTTAGCCCATAACTTTTGAAATTTTTACCCGATTTAAAAGTGGAATACCTCTCTGAATTTGCTATTAAAATATCTATCTAGCTGCATTATTGGTTTATTTTCGAATTTTTTGTCAATATTTTTTAATTTTTTATGACCCCCGACCTGTCAAAATTTGCAAAAAATGGGTTTGCAGAAAAGTGACCAGATCCCAGCACTGCTTAGCCCATAACTTTTGAAATTTTTACCCGATTTAAAAGTGGAATACCTCTCTGAATTTGTTATTAAAATATCTATCTAGCTGCATTATTGGTTTATTTTCGAATTTTTGGTCAATATTTTGTAATTTTTTATGACCCCCGACCTGTCAAAATTTGCAAAAAATGGGTTTGCAGAAAAGTGACCAGATCCCAGCACTGCTTATCCCAAACCTTTTGAAATTTTTACCCGATTTAAAAGTGGAATACCTTTCTGAATTTGCTATTAAAATATCTATCTAGCTGCATTATTGGTTTATTTTCGAATTTTTTGTCAATATTTTTTAATTTTTTATGACCCCCGACCTGTCAAAATTTGCAAAAAATGGGTTTGCAGAAAAGTGACCAGATCCCAGCACTGCTTAGCCCATAACTTTTGAAATTTTTACCCGATTTAAAAGTGGAATACCTCTCTGAATTTGTTATTAAAATATCTATCTAGCTGCATTATTGGTTTATTTTCGAATTTTTGGTCAATATTTTGTAATTTTTTATGACCCCCGACCTGTCAAAATTTGCAAAAAATGGGTTTGCAGAAAAGTGACCAGATCCCAGCACTGCTTAGCCCAAACTTTTGAAATTTTTACCCGATTTAAAAGTGGAATACCTCTCTGAATTTGTTGTTAAAATATCTATCTAGCTGCATTATTGGTTTATTTTCGAATTTTTGGTCAATATTTTGTAGTTTTTTATGACCCCCGACCTGTCAAAATTTGCAAAAAATGTGTTTGCAGAAAAGTGACCAGATCCCAGCACTGCTTAGCCCAAACTTTTGAAATTTTTACCCGACTTAAAAGTGGAATACCTCTCTGAATTTGTTGTTAAAATATCTATCTAGCTGCATTATTGGTTTATTTTCGAATTTTTTGGTCAATATTTTGTAATTTTTTATGACCCCCGACCTGTCAAAATTTGCAAAAAAATGGGTTTGCAGAAAAGTGACCAGATCCCAGCACTGCTTATCCCATAACTTTTGAAATTTTTACCCGATTTAAAAGTGGAATGCCTCTCTGAATTTGTTATTCGAATATCTATCTAGCTGCATTATTGGTTTATTTTCGAATTTTTGGTCAATATTTTGTAGTTTTTTATGACCCCCGACCTGTCAAAATTTGCAAAAAATGGGTTTGCAGAAAAGTGACCAGATCCCAGCACTGCTTAGCCCATAACTTTTGAAATTTTTACCCGATTTAAAAGTGGAATACCTCTCTGAATTTGTTATTAAAATATCTATCTAGCTGCATTATTGGTTTATTTTCGAATTTTTGGTCAATATTTTGTAATTTTTTATGACCCCCGACCTGTCAAAATTTGCAAAAAATGGGTTTGCAGAAAAGTGACCAGATCCCAGCACTGCTTAGCCCAAACTTTTGAAATTTTTACCCGATTTAAAAGTGGAATACCTCTCTGAATTTGTTGTTAAAATATCTATCTAGCTGCATTATTGGTTTATTTTCGAATTTTTGGTCAATATTTTGTAGTTTTTTATGACCCCCGACCTGTCAAAATTTGCAAAAAATGGGTTTGCAGAAAAGTGACCAGATCCCAGCACTGCTTAGCCCAAACTTTTGAAATTTTTACCCGATTTAAAAGTGGAATACCTCTCTGAATTTGTTATTCGAATATCTATCTAGCTGCATTATTGGTTTATTTTCGAATTTTTGGTCAATATTTTGTAGTTTTTTATGACCCCCGACCTGTCAAAATTTGCAAAAAATGGGTTTGCAGAAAAGTGACCAGATCCCAGCACTGCTTAGCCCATAACTTTTGAAATTTTTACCCGATTTAAAAGTGGAATACCTCTCTGAATTTGTTATTAAAATATCTATCTAGCTGCATTATTGGTTTATTTTCGAATTTTTGGTCAATATTTTGTAATTTTTTATGACCCCCGACCTGTCAAAATTTGCAAAAAATGGGTTTGCAGAAAAGTGACAAGATCCCAGCACTGCTTAGCCCAAACTTTTGAAATTTTTACCCGATTTAAAAGTGGAATACCTCTCTGAATTTGTTATTAAAATATCTATCTAGCTACATCATTGGTTTATTTTCGAATTTTTGGTCAATGTGTCGTCATTTTTTATGACCCCCGACCTGTCAAAATTTGCAAAAAATGGGTTTGCAGAAAAGTGACCAGAACCCAGCACTGCTTAGCCCATAACTTTTGAAATTTTTACCCGATTTAAAAGTGGAATACCTCTCTGAATTTGTTGTTAAAATATCTATCTAGCTGCATTATTGGTTTATTTTCGAATTTTTGGTCAATATTTTGTAGTTTTTTATGACCCCCGACCTGTCAAAATTTGCAAAAAATGGGTTTGCAGAAAAGTGACCAGATCCCAGCACTGCTTAGCCCAAACTTTTGAAATTTTTACCCGATTTAAAAGTGGAATACCTCTCTGAATTTGTTGTTAAAATATCTATCTAGCTGCATTATTGGTTTATTTTCGAATTTTTGGTCAATATTTTGTAGTTTTTTATGACCCCCGACCTGTCAAAATTTGCAAAAAATGGGTTTGCAGAAAAGTGACCAGATCCCAGCACTGCTTAGCCCAAACTTTTGAAATTTTTACCCGACTTAAAAGTGGAATACCTCTCTGAATTTGTTGTTAAAATATCTATCTAGCTGCATTATTGGTTTATTTTCGAATTTTTGGTCAATGTTTCGTCATTTTTTATGACCCCCGACCTGTCAAAATTTGCAAAAAATGGGTTTGCAGAAAAGTGACCAGATCCCAGCACTGCTTAGCCCAAACTTTTGAAATTTTTACCCGATTTAAAAGTGGAATACCTCTCTGAATTTGTTATTCGAATATCTATCTAGCTGCATTATTGGTTTATTTTCGAATTTTTGGTCAATATTTTGTATTTTTTTATGACCCCCGACCTGTCAAAATTTGCAAAAAATGGGTTTGCAGAAAAGTGACCAGATCCCAGCACTGCTTAGCCCAAACTTTTGAAATTTTTACCCGATTTAAAAGTGGAATACCTCTCTGAATTTGTTGTTAAAATATCTATCTAGCTGCATTATTGGTTTATTTTCGAATTTTTGGTCAATATTTTGTAATTTTTTATGACCCCCGACCTGTCAAAATTTGCAAAAAATGGGTTTGCAGAAAAGTGACAAGATCCCAGCACTGCTTAGCCCAAACTTTTGAAATTTTTACCCGATTTAAAAGTGGAATACCTCTCTGAATTTGTTATTAAAATATCTATCTAGCTACATCATTGGTTTATTTTCGAATTTTTGGTCAATGTTTCGTCATTTTTTATGACCCCCGACCTGTCAAAATTTGCAAAAAATGGGTTTGCAGAAAAGTGACCAGAACCCAGCACTGCTTAGCCCATAACTTTTGAAATTTTTACCCGATTTAAAAGTGGAATACCTCTCTGAATTTGTTGTTAAAATATCTATCTAGCTGCATTATTGGTTTATTTTCGAATTTTTGGTCAATATTTTGTAGTTTTTTATGACCCCCGACCTGTCAAAATTTGCAAAAAATGGGTTTGCAGAAAAGTGACCAGATCCCAGCACTGCTTAGCCCAAACTTTTGAAATTTTTACCCGATTTAAAAGTGGAATACCTCTCTGAATTTGTTGTTAAAATATCTATCTAGCTGCATTATTGGTTTATTTTCGAATTTTTGGTCAATGTTTCGTCATTTTTTATGACCCCCGACCTGTCAAAATTTGCAAAAAATGGGTTTGCAGAAAAGTGACCAGATCCCAGCACTGCTTAGCCCAAACTTTTGAAATTTTTACCCGATTTAAAAGTGGAATACCTCTCTGAATTTGTTATTCGAATATCTATCTAGCTGCATTATTGGTTTATTTTCGAATTTTTGGTCAATATTTTGTAGTTTTTTATGACCCCCGACCTGTCAAAATTTGCAAAAAATGGGTTTGCAGAAAAGTGACCAGATCCCAGCACTGCTTAGCCCAAACTTTTGAAATTTTTACCCGATTTAAAAGTGGAATACCTCTCTGAATTTGTTGTTAAAATATCTATCTAGCTGCATTATTGGTTTATTTTCGAATTTTTGGTCAATATTTTGTAGTTTTTTATGACCCCCGACCTGTCAAAATTTGCAAAAAATGGGTTTGCAGAAAAGTGACCAGATCCCAGCACTGCTTAGCCCAAACTTTTGAAATTTTTACCCGATTTAAAAGTGGAATACCTCTCTGAATTTGTTGTTAAAATATCTATCTAGCTGCATTATTGGTTTATTTTCGAATTTTTGGTCAATATTTTGTAATTTTTTATGACCCCCCGACCTGTCAAAATTTGCAAAAAATGGGTTTGGCAGAAAAGTGACCAGATCCCAGCACTGCTTAGCCCATAACTTTTGAAATTTTTACCCGATTTAAAAGTGGAATACCTCTCTGAATTTGTTATTAAAATATCTATCTAGCTGCATTATTGGTTTATTTTCGAATTTTTGGTCAATATTTTGTAATTTTTTATGACCCTCGACCTGTCAAAATTTGCAAAAAATGGGTTTGCAGAAAAGTGACAAGATCCCAGCACTGCTTAGCCCAAACTTTTGAAATTTTTACCCGATTTAAAAGTGGAATACCTCTCTGAATTTGTTATTAAAATATCTATCTAGCTGCATTATTGGTTTATTTTCGAATTTTTGGTCAATATTTTGTCATTTTTTATGACCCCCGACCTGTCAAAATTTGCAAAAAATGGGTTTGCAGAAAAGTGACCAGATCCCAGCACTGCTTAGCCCATAACTTTTGAAATTTTTACCCGATTTAAAAGTGGAATACCTCTCTGAATTTGTTATTAAAATATCTATCTAGCTGCATTATTGGTTTATTTTCGAATTTTTGGTCAATATTTTGTAATTTTTTATGACTCCCGACCTGTCAAAATTTGCAAAAAATGGGTTTGCAGAAAAGTGACCAGATCCCAGCACTGCTTAGCCCAAACTTTTGAAATTTTTACCCGATTTAAAAGTGGAATACCTCTCTGAATTTGTTATTAAAATATCTATCTAGCTGCATTATTGGTTTATTTTCGAATTTTTGGTCAATATTTTGTAATTTTTTATGACCCCCGACCTGTCAAAATTTGCAAAAAAATGGGTTTGCAGAAAAGTGACCAGATCCCAGCACTGCTTAGCCCATAACTTTTGAAATTTTTACCCGATTTAAAAGTGGAATACCTCTCTGAATTTGTTGTTAAAATATCTATCTAGCTGCATTATTGGTTTATTTTCGAATTTTTGGTCAATATTTTGTAATTTTTTATGACCCCCGACCTGTCAAAATTTGCAAAAAATGGGTTTGCAGAAAAGTGACCAGATCCCAGCACTGCTTAGCCCAAACTTTTGAAATTTTTACCCGATTTAAAAGTGGAATACCTCTCTGAATTTGTTATTAAAATATCTATCTAGCTGCATTATTGGTTTATTTTCGAATTTTTGGTCAATATTTTGTAGTTTTTTATGACCCCCGACCTGTCAAAATTTGCAAAAAATGGGTTTGCAGAAAAGTGACCAGATCCCAGCACTGCTTAGCCCATAACTTTTGAAATTTTTACCCGATTTAAAAGTGGAATACCTCTCTGAATTTGTTATTAAAATATCTATCTAGCTGCATTATTGGTTTATTTTCGAATTTTTGGTCAATATTTTGTAATTTTTTATGACCCCCGACCTGTCAAAATTTGCAAAAAATGGGTTTGCAGAAAAGTGACCAGATCCCAGCACTGCTTAGCCCAAACTTTTGAAATTTTTACCCGATTTAAAAGTGGAATACCTCTCTGAATTTGTTGTTAAAATATCTATCTAGCTGCATTATTGGTTTATTTTCGAATTTTTGGTCAATATTTTGTAATTTTTTATGACCCCCGACCTGTCAAAATTTGCAAAAAATGGGTTTGCAGAAAAGTGACCAGATCCCAGCACTGCTTAGCCCAAACTTTTGAAATTTTTACCCGATTTAAAAGTGGAATACCTCTCTGAATTTGTTATTAAAATATCTATCTAGCTGCATTATTGGTTTATTTTCGAATTTTTGGTCAATATTTTGTAATTTTTTATGACCCCCGACCTGTCAAAATTTGCAAAAAATGGGTTTGCAGAAAAGTGACCAGATCCCAGCACTGCTTAGCCCATAACTTTTGAAATTTTTACCCGATTTAAAAGTGGAATACCTCTCTGAATTTGTTATTAAAATATCTATCTAGCTGCATCATTGGTTTATTTTCGAATTTTTGGTCAATATTTTGTAATTTTTTATGACCCCCGACCTGTCAAAATTTGCAAAAAATGGGTTTGCAGAAAAGTGACCAGATCCCAGCACTGCTTAGCCCAAACTTTTGAAATTTTTACCCGATTTAAAAGTGGAATACCTCTCTGAATTTGTTATTAAAATATCTATCTAGCTGCATTATTGGTTTATTTTCGAATTTTTGGTCAATATTTTGTAATTTTTTATGACCCCCGACCTGTCAAAATTTGCAAAAAATGGGTTTGCAGAAAAGTGACCAGATCCCAGCACTGCTTAGCCCAAACTTTTGAAATTTTTACCCGATTTAAAAGTGGAATACCTCTCTGAATTTGTTGTTAAAATATCTATCTAGCTGCATTATTGGTTTATTTTCGAATTTTTGGTCAATATTTTGTAATTTTTTATGACCCCCGACCTGTCAAAATTTGCAAAAAATGGGTTTGCAGAAAAGTGACCAGATCCCAGCACTGCTTAGCCCAAACTTTTGAAATTTTTACCCGATTTAAAAGTGGAATACCTCTCTGAATTTGTTATTAAAATATCTATCTAGCTGCATTATTGGTTTATTTTCGAATTTTTGGTCAATATTTTGTAATTTTTTATGACCCCCGACCTGTCAAAATTTGCAAAAAATGGGTTTGCAGAAAAGTGACCAGATCCCAGCACTGCTTAGCCCAAACTTTTGAAATTTTTACCCGATTTAAAAGTGGAATACCTCTCTGAATTTGTTGTTAAAATATCTATCTAGCTGCATTATTGGTTTATTTTCGAATTTTTGGTCAATATTTTGTAGTTTTTTATGACCCCCGACCTGTCAAAATTTGCAAAAAATGGGTTTGCAGAAAAGTGACCAGATCCCAGCACTGCTTAGCCCAAACTTTTGAAATTTTTACCCGATTTAAAAGTGGAATACCTCTCTGAATTTGTTGTTAAAATATCTATCTAGCTGCATTATTGGTTTATTTTCGAATTTTTGGTCAATATTTTGTAATTTTTTATGACCCCCGACCTGTCAAAATTTGCAAAAAATGGGTTTGCAGAAAAGTGACCAGATCCCAGCACTGCTTAGCCCATAACTTTTGAAATTTTTACCCGATTTAAAAGTGGAATACCTCTCTGAATTTGTTATTAAAATATCTATCTAGCTACATCATTGGTTTATTTTCGAATTTTTGGTCAATATTTTGTAATTTTTTATGACCCCCGACCTGTCAAAATTTGCAAAAAATGGGTTTGCAGAAAAGTGACCAGATCCCAGCACTGCTTAGCCCAAACTTTTGAAATTTTTACCCGATTTAAAAGTGGAATACCTCTCTGAATTTGTTATTAAAATATCTATCTAGCTGCATTATTGGTTTATTTTCGAATTTTTGGTCAATATTTTGTAATTTTTTATGACCCCCGACCTGTCAAAATTTGCAAAAAATGGGTTTGCAGAAAAGTGACCAGATCCCAGCACTGCTTAGCCCATAACTTTTGAAATTTTTACCCGATTTAAAAGTGGAATACCTCTCTGAATTTGTTGTTAAAATATCTATCTAGCTGCATTATTGGTTTATTTTCGAATTTTTGGTCAATATTTTGTAATTTTTTATGACCCCCGACCTGTCAAAATTTGCAAAAAATGGGTTTGCAGAAAAGTGACCAGATCCCAGCACTGCTTAGCCCAAACTTTTGAAATTTTTACCCGATTTAAAAGTGGAATACCTCTCTGAATTTGTTATTAAAATATCTATCTAGCTGCATTATTGGTTTATTTTCGAATTTTTGGTCAATGTTTCGTCATTTTTTATGACCCCCGACCTGTCAAAATTTGCAAAAAATGGGTTTGCAGAAAAGTGACCAGATCCCAGCACTGCTTAGCCCAAACTTTTGAAATTTTTACCCGATTTAAAAGTGGAATACCTCTCTGAATTTGTTGTTAAAATATCTATCTAGCTGCATTATTGGTTTATTTTCGAATTTTTGGTCAATATTTTGTAGTTTTTTATGACCCCCGACCTGTCAAAATTTGCAAAAAATGGGTTTGCAGAAAAGTGACCAGATCCCAGCACTGCTTAGCCCAAACTTTTGAAATTTTTACCCGATTTAAAAGTGGAATACCTCTCTGAATTTGTTGTTAAAATATCTATCTAGCTGCATTATTGGTTTATTTTCGAATTTTTGGTCAATATTTTGTAATTTTTTATGACCCCCGACCTGTCAAAATTTGCAAAAAATGGGTTTGCAGAAAAGTGACCAGATCCCAGCACTGCTTAGCCCATAACTTTTGAAATTTTTACCCGATTTAAAAGTGGAATACCTCTCTGAATTTGTTATTAAAATATCTATCTAGCTGCATTATTGGTTTATTTTCGAATTTTTGGTCAATATTTTGTAATTTTTTATGACCCCCGACCTGTCAAAATTTGCAAAAAATGGGTTTGCAGAAAAGTGACCAGATCCCAGCACTGCTTAGCCCATAACTTTTGAAATTTTTACCCGATTTAAAAGTGGAATGCCTCTCTGAATTTGTTATTAAAATATCTATCTAGCTACATCATTGGTTTATTTTCGAATTTTTGGTCAATGTTTTGTAATTTTTTATGACCCCCGACCTGTCAAAATTTGCAAAAAATGGGTTTGCAGAAAAGTGACCAGATCCCAGCACTGCTTAGCCCAAACTTTTGAAATTTTTACCCGATTTAAAAGTGGAATACCTCTCTGAATTTGTTATTAAAATATCTATCTAGCTGCATCATTGGTTTATTTTCGAATTTTTGGTCAATGTTTTGTCATTTTTTATGACCCCCGACCTGTCAAAATTTGCAAAAAATGGGTTTGCAGAAAAGTGACCAGATCCCAGCACTGCTTAGCCCAAACTTTTGAAATTTTTACCCGATTTAAAAGTGGAATACCTCTCTGAATTTGTTATTCGAATATCTATCTAGCTGCATTATTGGTTTATTTTCGAATTTTTGGTCAATATTTTGTAGTTTTTTATTACCCCCGACCTGTCAAAATTTGCAAAAAATGGGTTTGCAGAAAAGTGACCAGATCCCAGCACTGCTTAGCCCAAACTTTTGAAATTTTTACCCGATTTAAAAGTGGAATACCTCTCTGAATTTGTTATTTAAATATCTATCTAGCTGCATTATTGGTTTATTTTCGAATTTTTGGTCAATATTTTGTAGATTTTTTATGACCCCCGACCTGTCAAAATTTGCAAAAAATGGGTTTGCAGAAAAGTGACCAGATCCCAGCACTGCTTAGCCCAAACTTTTGAAATTTTTACCCGATTTAAAAGTGGAATACCTCTCTGAATTTGTTATTAAAATATCTATCTAGCTGCATTATTGGTTTATTTTCGAATTTTTGGTCAATATTTTGTAATTTTTTATGACCCCCGACCTGTCAAAATTTGCAAAAAATGGGTTTGCAGAAAAGTGACCAGATCCCAGCACTGCTTAGCCCAAACTTTTGAAATTTTTACCCGATTTAAAAGTGGAATACCTCTCTGAATTTGTTGTTAAAATATCTATCTAGCTGCATTATTGGTTTATTTTCGAATTTTTGGTCAATATTTTGTAATTTTTTATGACCCCCGACCTGTCAAAATTTGCAAATGGTTTCAGAAAAGTGACCAGATCCCACCACCCCAACCCCAAAAATTTAAAAATTTTACCCATTTTAAAAAAAAAAAACCCCCTTTTATTTTTTATTAAAATACTATCTAGCTGCATTATTGGTTTATTTTCGAATTTTTGGTCAATATTTTGTAATTTTTATGACCCCCGACCTGTCAAAATTTGCAAAAAAAATGGGTTTGCAGAAAAGTGACCAGATCCCAGCACTGCTTATCCCATTACTTTTGAAATTTTTACCCGATTTAAAAGTGGAATGCCTCTCTGAATTTGTTATTCGAATATCTATCTAGCTGCATTATTGGTTTATTTTCGAATTTTTGGTCAATATTTTGTAGTTTTTTATGACCCCCGACCTGTCAAAATTTGCAAAAAATGGGTTTGCAGAAAAGTGACCAGATCCCAGCACTGCTTAGCCCAAACTTTTGAAATTTTTACCCGATTTAAAAGTGGAATACCTCTCTGAATTTGTTGTTAAAATATCTATCTAGCTGCATTATTGGTTTATTTTCGAATTTTTGGTCAATATTTTGTAATTTTTTATGACCCCCGACCTGTCAAAATTTGCAAAAAATGGGTTTGCAGAAAAGTGACCAGATCCCAGCACTGCTTATCCCATAACTTTTGAAATTTTTACCCGATTTAAAAGTGGAATGCCTCTCTGAATTTGTTATTAAAATATCTATCTAGCTGCATTATTGGTTTATTTTCGAATTTTTGGTCAATGTTTCGTCATTTTTTATGACCCCCGACCTGTCAAAATTTGCAAAAAATGGGTTTGCAGAAAAGTGACCAGATCCCAGCACTGCTTAGCCCAAACTTTTGAAATTTTTACCCGATTTAAAAGTGGAATACCTCTCTGAATTTGTTATTCGAATATCTATCTAGCTGCATTATTGGTTTATTTTCGAATTTTTGGTCAATATTTTGTAGTTTTTTATGACCCCCGACCTGTCAAAATTTGCAAAAAATGGGTTTGCAGAAAAGTGACCAGATCCCAGCACTGCTTAGCCCAAACTTTTGAAATTTTTACCCGATTTAAAAGTGGAATACCTCTCTGAATTTGTTGTTAAAATATCTATCTAGCTGCATTATTGGTTTATTTTCGAATTTTTGGTCAATATTTTGTAGTTTTTTATGACCCCCGACCTGTCAAAATTTGCAAAAAATGGGTTTGCAGAAAAGTGACCAGATCCCAGCACTGCTTAGCCCAAACTTTTGAAATTTTTACCCGATTTAAAAGTGGAATACCTCTCTGAATTTGTTGTTAAAATATCTATCTAGCTGCATTATTGGTTTATTTTCGAATTTTTGGTCAATATTTTGTAATTTTTTATGACCCCCGACCTGTCAAAATTTGCAAAAAATGGGTTTGCAGAAAAGTGACCAGATCCCAGCACTGCTTATCCCATAACTTTTGAAATTTTTACCCGATTTAAAAGTGGAATGCCTCTCTGAATTTGTTATTAAAATATCTATCTAGCTACATCATGGGTTTATTTTCGAATTTTTGGTCAATGTTTTGTAATTTTTTATGACCCCCGACCTGTCAAAATTTGCAAAAAATGGGTTTGCAGAAAAGTGACAAGATCCCAGCACTGCTTAGCCCAAACTTTTGAAATTTTTACCCGATTTAAAAGTGGAATACCTCTCTGAATTTGTTATTAAAATATCTATCTAGCTACATCATTGGTTTATTTTCGAATTTTTGGTCAATGTTTCGTCATTTTTTATGACCCCCGACCTGTCAAAATTTGCAAAAAATGGGTTTGCAGAAAAGTGACCAGATCCCAGCACTGCTTAGCCCAAACTTTTGAAATTTTTACCCGATTTAAAAGTGGAATACCTCTCTGAATTTGTTATTCGAATATCTAGCTGCATTATTGGTTTATTTTCGAATTTTTGGTCAATATTTTGTAGTTTTTTATTACCCCCGACCTGTCAAAATTTGCAAAAAATGGGTTTGCAGAAAAGTGACCAGATCCCAGCACTGCTTAGCCCAAACTTTTGAAATTTTTACCCGATTTAAAAGTGGAATACCTCTCTGAATTTGTTATTTGAATATCTATCTAGCTGCATTATTGGTTTATTTTCGAATTTTTGGTCAATATTTTGTAGTTTTTTATGACCCCCGACCTGTCAAAATTTGCAAAAAATGGGTTTGCAGAAAAGTGACCAGATCCCAGCACTGCTTAGCCCAAACTTTTGAAATTTTTACCCGATTTAAAAGTGGAATACCTCTCTGAATTTGTTATTAAAATATCTATCTAGCTGCATTATTGGTTTATTTTCGAATTTTTGGTCAATATTTTGTAATTTTTTATGACCCCCGACCTGTCAAAATTTGCAAAAAATGGGTTTGCAGAAAAGTGACCAGATCCCAGCACTGCTTAGCCCAAACTTTTGAAATTTTTACCCGATTTAAAAGTGGAATACCTCTCTGAATTTGTTGTTAAAATATCTATCTAGCTGCATTATTGGTTTATTTTCGAATTTTTGGTCAATATTTTGTAGTTTTTTATGACCCCCGACCTGTCAAAATTTGCAAAAAATGGGTTTGCAGAAAAGTGACCAGATCCCAGCACTGCTTAGCCCAAACTTTTGAAATTTTTACCCGATTTAAAAGTGGAATACCTCTCTGAATTTGTTGTTAAAATATCTATCTAGCTGCATTATTGGTTTATTTTCGAATTTTTGGTCAATATTTTGTAATTTTTTATGACCCCCGACCTGTCAAAATTTGCAAAAAAATGGGTTTGCAGAAAAGTGACCAGATCCCAGCACTGCTTATCCCATTACTTTTGAAATTTTTACCCGATTTAAAAGTGGAATGCCTCTCTGAATTTGTTATTCGAATATCTATCTAGCTGCATTATTGGTTTATTTTCGAATTTTTGGTCAATATTTTGTAGTTTTTTATGACCCCCGACCTGTCAAAATTTGCAAAAAATGGGTTTGCAGAAAAGTGACCAGATCCCAGCACTGCTTAGCCCATAACTTTTGAAATTTTTACCCGATTTAAAAGTGGAATACCTCTCTGAATTTGTTATTAAAATATCTATCTAGCTGCATTATTGGTTTATTTTCGAATTTTTTGGTCAATATTTTGTAATTTTTTATGACCCCCGACCTGTCAAAATTTGCAAAAAATGGGTTTGCAGAAATGTGACCAGATCCCAGCACTGCTTAGCCCAAACTTTTGAAATTTTTACCCGATTTAAAAGTGGAATACCTCTCTGAATTTGTTGTTAAAATATCTATCTAGCTGCATTATTGGTTTATTTTCGAATTTTTGGTCAATATTTTGTAGTTTTTTATGACCCCCGACCTGTCAAAATTTGCAAAAAATGGGTTTGCAGAAAAGTGACCAGATCCCAGCACTGCTTAGCCCAAACTTTTGAAATTTTTACCCGATTTAAAAGTGGAATACCTCTCTGAATTTGTTATTCGAATATCTATCTAGCTGCATTATTGGTTTATTTTCGAATTTTTGGTCAATATTTTGTAGTTTTTTATGACCCCCGACCTGTCAAAATTTGCAAAAAATGGGTTTGCAGAAAAGTGACCAGATCCCAGCACTGCTTAGCCCAAACTTTTGAAATTTTTACCCGATTTAAAAGTGGAATACCTCTCTGAATTTGTTGTTAAAATATGTATCTAGCTGCATTATTGGTTTATTTTCGAATTTTTGGTCAATATTTTGTAGTTTTTTATGACCCCCGACTTGTTAAAATTTGCAAAAAATGGGTTTGCAGAAAAGTGACCAGATCCCAGCACTGCTTAGCCCAAACTTTTGAAATTTTTACCCGATTTAAAAGTGGAATACCTCTCTGAATTTGTTGTTAAAATATCTATCTAGCTGCATTATTGGTTTATTTTCGAATTTTTAGTCAATATTTTGTAATTTTTTATGACCCCCGACCTGTCAAAATTTGCAAAAAATGGGTTTGCAGAAAAGTGACCAGATCCCAGCACTGCTTAGCCCATAACTTTTGAAATTTTTACCCGATTTAAAAGTGGAATACCTCTCTGAATTTGTTATTAAAATATCTATCTAGCTGCATTATTGGTTTATTTTCGAATTTTTGGTCAATATGTTGTAGTTTTTTATGACCCCCCGACTTGTTAAAATTTGCAAAAAATGGGTTTGCAGAAAAGTGACCAGATCCCAGCACTGCTTAGCCCAAACTTTTGAAATTTTTACCCGATTTAAAAGTGGAATACCTCTCTGAATTTGTTATTCGAATATCTATCTAGCTGCATTATTGGTTTATTTTCGAATTTTTGGTCAATATTTTGTAGTTTTTTATGACCCCCGACCTGTCAAAATTTGCAAAAAATGGGTTTGCAGAAAAGTGACCAGATCCCAGCACTGCTTAGCCCAAACTTTTGAAATTTTTACCCGATTTAAAAGTGGAATACCTCTCTGAATTTGTTATTCGAATATCTATCTAGCTGCATTATTGGTTTATTTTCGAATTTTTGGTCAATATTTTGTAGTTTTTTATGACCCCCGACCTGTCAAAATTTGCAAAAAATGGGTTTGCAGAAAAGTGACCAGATCCCAGCACTGCTTAGCCCATAACTTTTGAAATTTTTACCCGATTTAAAAGTGGAATACCTCTCTGAATTTGTTATTAAAATATCTATCTATGTAGCTGCATTATTGGTTTATTTTCGAATTTTTGGTCAATATTTTGTAATTTTTTATGACCCCCGACCTGTCAAAATTTGCAAAAAATGGGTTTGCAGAAAAGTGACCAGATCCCAGCACTGCTTAGCCCAAACTTTTGAAATTTTTACCCGATTTAAAAGTGGAATACCTCTCTGAATTTGTTGTTAAAATATCTATCTAGCTGCATTATTGGTTTATTTTCGAATTTTTGGTCAATATTTTGTAATTTTTTATGACCCCCGACCTGTCAAAATTTGCAAAAAATGGGTTTGCAGAAAAGTGACCAGATCCCAGCACTGCTTATCCCAAACCTTTTGAAATTTTTACCCGATTTAAAAGTGGAATACCTCTCTGAATTTGTTATTCGAATATCTATCTAGCTGCATTATTGGTTTATTTTCGAATTTTTGGTCAATATTTTGTAATTTATTATGACCCCCGACCTGTCAAAATTTGCAAAAAAAATGGGTTTGCAGAAAAGTGACCAGATCCCAGCACTGCTTATCCCATAACTTTTGAAATTTTTACCCGATTTAAAAGTGGAAAGCCTCTCTGAATTTGTTATTAAAATATCTATCTAGCTACATCATTGGTTTTTTTTCGAATTTTTGGTCAATTTTTCGTCATTTTTTATGACCCCCGACCTGTCAAAATTTGCAAAAAATGGGTTTGCAGAAAAGTGACCAGATCCCAGCACTGCTTAGCCCAAACTTTTGAAATTTTTACCCGATTTAAAAGTGGAATACCTCTCTGAATTTGTTATTCGAATATCTATCTAGCTGCATTATTGGCTTATTTTCGAATTTTTGGTCAATATTTTGTAATTTTTTATGACCCCCGACCTGTCAAAATTTGCAAAAAATGGGTTTGCAGAAAAGTGACCAGATCCCAGCACTGCTTAGCCCAAACTTTTGAAATTTTTACCTGATTTAAAAGTGGAATACATCTCTAAATTTGTTGTTAAAATATCTATCTAGCTGCATTATTGGTTTATTTTCGAATTTTTGGTCAATATTTTGTAATTTTTTATGACCCCCGACCTGTCAAAATTTGCAAAAAATGGGTTTGCAGAAAAGTGACCAGATCCCAGCACTGCTTAGCCCAAACTTTTGAAATTTTTACCCGATTTAAAAGTGGAACACCTCTCTGAATTTGTTGTTAAAATATCTATCTAGCTGCATTATTGGTTTATTTTCGAATTTTTGATCAATATTTTGTAGTTTTTTATGACCCCCGACCTGTCAAAATTTGCAAAAAATGGGTTTGCAGAAAAGTGACCAGATCCCAGCACTGCTTAGCCTAAACTTTTGAAATTTTTACCCGATTTAAAAGTGGAATACCTCTCTGAATTTGTTGTTAAAATATCTATCTAGCTGCATTATTGGTTTATTTTCGAATTTTTGGTCAATATTTTGTAGTTTTTTATGACCCCCGACCTGTCAAAATTTGCAAAAAATGGGTTTGCAGAAAAGTGACCAGATCCCAGCACTGCTTATCCCATAACTTTTGAAATTTTTACCCGATTTAAAAGTGGAATGCCTCTCTGAATTTGTTATTAAAATATCCATCTAGCTACATCATTTGTTTATTTTCGAATTTTTGGTCAATGTTTCGTCATTTTTTATGACCCCCCGACCTGTCAAAATTTGCAAAAAATGGGTTTGCAGAAAAGTGACCAGATCCCAGCACTGCTTAGCCCAAACTTTTGAAATTTTTACCCGATTTAAAAGTGGAACACCTCTCTGAATTTGTTGTTAAAATATCTATCTAGCTGCATTATTGGTTTATTTTCGAATTTTTGATCAATATTTTGTAGTTTTTTATGACCCCCGACCTGTCAAAATTTGCAAAAAATGGGTTTGCAGAAAAGTGACCAGATCCCAGCACTGCTTAGCCCAAACTTTTGAAATTTTTACCCGATTTAAAAGTGGAATACCTCTCTGAATTTGTTATTCGAATATCTAGCTGCATTATTGGTTTATTTTCGAATTTTTGGTCAATATTTTGTAGTTTTTTATTACCCCGATCTGTCAAAATTTGCAAAAAATGGGTTTGCAGAAAAGTGACCAGATCCCAGCACTGCTTAGCCCAAACTTTTGAAATTTTTACCCGATTTAAAAGTGGAATACCTCTCTGAATTTGTTATTTGAATATCTATCTAGCTGCATTATTGGTTTATTTTCGAATTTTTGGTCAATATTTTGTAATTTTTTATGACCCCCGACCTGTCAAAATTTGCAAAAAATGGGTTTGCAGAAAAGTGACCAGATCCCAGCACTGCTTAGCCCATAACTTTTGAAATTTTTACCCGATTTAAAAGTGGAATACCTCTCTGAATTTGTTATTAAAATATCTATCTAGCTGCATTATTGGTTTATTTTCGAATTTTTGGTCAATATGTTGTAGTTTTTTATGACCCCCGACTTGTTAAAATTTGCAAAAAATGGGTTTGCAGAAAAGTGACCAGATCCCAGCACTGCTTAGCCCAAACTTTTGAAATTTTTACCCAATTTAAAAGTGGAATACCTCTCTGAATTTGTTGTTAAAATATCTATCTAGCTGCATTATTGGTTTATTTTCGAATTTTTGGTCAATATTTTGTAGTTTTTTATGACCCCCGACCTGTCAAAATTTGCAAAAAATGGGTTTGCAGAAAAGTGACCAGATCCCAGCACTGCTTAGCCCAAACTTTTGAAATTTTTACCCGATTTAAAAGTGGAATACCTCTCTGAATTTGTTATTTGAATATCTATCTAGCTGCATTATTGGTTTATTTTCGAATTTTTGGTCAATATTTTGTAGTTTTTTATGACCCCCGACCTGTCAAAATTTGCAAAAAATGGGCTTGCAGAAAAGTGACCAGATCCCAGCACTGCTTAGCCCAAACTTTTGAAATTTTTACCCGATTTAAAAGTGGAATACCTCTCTGAATTTGTTGTTAAAATATCTATCTAGCTGCATTATTGGTTTATTTTCGAATTTTTGGTCAATATTTTTTAATTTTTTATGACCCCCGACCTGTCAAAATTTGCAAAAAATGGGTTTGCAGAAAAGTGACCAGATCCCAGCACTGCTTAGCCCAAACTTTTGAAATTTTTACCCGATTTAAAAGTGGAATACCTCTCTGAATTTGTTATTAAAATATCTATCTAGCTGCATTATTGGTTTATTTTCGAATTTTTGGTCAATATTTTGTAATTTTTTATGACCCCCGACCTGCTGCAAAAAATGGGTTTGCAGAAAAGTGACCAGATCCCAGCACTGCTTATCCCAAACCTTTTGAAATTTTTACCCGATTTAAAAGTGGAATACCTCTCTGAATTTGTTATTCGAATATCTATCTAGCTGCATTATTGGTTTATTTTCGAATTTTTGGTCAATATTTTGTAATTTATTATGACCCCCGACCTGTCAAAATTTCCAAAAAAAATGGGTTTGCAGAAAAGTGACCAGATCCCAGCACTGCTTATCCCATAACTTTTGAAATTTTTACCCGATTTAAAAGTGGAAAGCCTCTCTGAATTTGTTATTAAAATATCTATCTAGCTACATCATTGGTTTTTTTTTTCGAATTTTTGGTCAATTTTTCGTCATTTTTTATGACCCCCGACCTGTCAAAATTTGCAAAAAATGGGTTTGCAGAAAAGTGACCAGATCCCAGCACTGCTTAGCCCAAACTTTTGAAATTTTTACCCGATTTAAAAGTGGAATACCTCTCTGAATTTGTTATTCGAATATCTATCTAGCTGCATTATTGGCTTATTTTCGAATTTTTGGTCAATATTTTGTAATTTTTTATGACCCCCGACCTGTCAAAATTTGCAAAAAATGGGTTTGCAGAAAAGTGACCAGATCCCAGCACTGCTTAGCCCAAACTTTTGAAATTTTTACCCGATTTAAAAGTGGAATACCTCTCTGAATTTGTTATTAAAATATCTATCTAGCTGCATTATTGGTTTATTTTCGAATTTTTGGTCAATATTTTGTAATTTTTTATGACCCCCGACCTGTCAAAATTTGCAAAAAATGGGTTTGCAGAAAAGTGACCAGATCCCAGCACTGCTTAGCCCAAACTTTTGAAATTTTTACCCGATTTAAAAGTGGAATACCTCTCTAAATTTGTTGTTAAAATATCTATCTAGCTGCATTATTGGTTTATTTTCGAATTTTTGGTCAATATTTTGTAATTTTTTATGACCTACGACCTGTCAAAATTTGCAAAAAATGGGTTTGCAGAAAAGTGACCAGATCCCAGCACTGCTTAGCCCAAACTTTTGAAATTTTTACCCGATTTAAAAGTGGAATACCTCTCTAAATTTGTTGTTAAAATATCTATCTAGCTGCATTATTGGTTTATTTTCGAATTTTTGGTCAATATTTTGTAGTTTTTTATGCATTATTTGCTGCATTATTGGTTTATTTTCGAATTTTTGGTCAATATTTTGTAATTTTTTATGACCCCCGACCTGTCAAAATTTGCAAAAAATGGGTTTGCAGAAAAGTGACCAGATCCCAGCACTGCTTATCCCAAACCTTTTGAAATTTTTACCCGATTTAAAAGTGGAATACCTCTCTGAATTTGTTATTCGAATATCTATCTAGCTGCATTATTGGTTTATTTTCGAATTTTTGGTCAATATTTTGTAATTTTTTATGACCCCCCGACCTGTCAAAATTTGAAAAAAATGGGTTTGCAGAAAAGTGACCAGAACCCAGCACTGCTTAGCCCATAACTTTTGAAATTTTTACCCGATTTAAAAGTGGAATACCTCTCTGAATTTGTTGTTAAAATATCTATCTAGCTGCATTATTGGTTTATTTTCGAATTTTTGGTCAATATTTTGTAGTTTTTTATGACCCCCGACCTGTCAAAATTTGCAAAAAATGGGTTTGCAGAAAAGTGACCAGAACCCAGCACTGCTTAGCCCATAACTTTTGAAATTTTTATCCGATTTAAAAGTGGAATACCTCTCTGAATTTGTTATTAAAATATCTATCTAGCTGCATTATTGGTTTATTTTCGAATTTTTTGTCAATATTTTGTAATTTTTTATGACCCCCGACCTGTCAAAATTTGCAAAAAATGGGTTTGCAGAAAAGTGACAAGATCCCAGCACTGCTTAGCCCAAACTTTTGAAATTTTTACCCGATTTAAAAGTGGAATACCTCTCTGAATTTGTTGTTAAAATATCTATCTAGCTGCATTATTGGTTTATTTTCGAATTTTTGGTCAATATTTTTTATTTTTTATGACCCCCGACCTGTCAAAATTTGCAAAAAATGGGTTTGCAGAAAAGTGACCAGAACCCAGCACTGCTTAGCCCAAACTTTTGAAATTTTTACCCGATTTAAAAGTGGAATACCTCTCTGAATTTGTTATTTGAATATCTATCTAGCTGCATTATTGGTTTATTTTCGAATTTTTGGTCAATATTTTGTAGTTTTTTATGACCCCCGACCTGTCAAAATTTGCAAAAAATGGGTTTGCAGAAAAGTGACCAGATCCCAGCACTGCTTAGCCCAAACTTTTGAAATTTTTACCCGATTTAAAAGTGGAATACCTCTCTGAATTTGTTGTTAAAATATCTATCTAGCTGCATTATTGGTTTATTTTCGAATTTTTGGTCAATATTTTTTAATTTTTTATGACCCCCGACCTGTCAAAATTTGCAAAAAATGGGTTTGCAGAAAAGTGACCAGATCCCAGCACTGCTTAGCCCAAACTTTTGAAATTTTTACTCGATTTAAAAGTGGAATACCTCTCTGAATTTGTTATTAAAATATCTATCTAGCTGCATTATTGGTTTATTTTCGAATTTTTGGTCAATATTTTGTAATTTTTTATGACCCCCGACCTGTCAAAATTTTCAAAAAATGGGTTTGCAGAAAAGTGACCAGATCCCAGCACTGCTTAGCCCAAACTTTTGAAATTTTTACCCGATTTAAAAGTGGAATACCTCTCTGAATTTGTTGTTAAAATATCTATCTAGCTGCATTATTGGTTTATTTTCGAATTTTTGGTCAATATTTTGTAGTTTTTTATGACCCCCGACCTGTCAAAATTTGCAAAAAATGGGTTTGCAGAAAAGTGACCAGATCCCAGCACTGCTTAGCCCAAACTTTTGAAATTTTTACCCGATTTAAAAGTGGAATACCTCTCTGAATTTGTTGTTAAAATATCTATCTATCTGCATTATTGGTTTATTTTCGAATTTTTGGTTGATATTTTGTAATTTTTTATGACCCCCGACCTGTCAAAATTTGCAAAAAATGGGTTTGCAGAAAAGTGACCAGATCCCAGCACTGCTTAGCCCAAACTTTTGAAATTTTTACCCGATTTAAAAGTGGAATACCTCTCTGAATTTGTTATTAAAATATCTATCTAGCTGCATTATTGGTTTATTTTCGAATTTTTGGTCAATATTTTGTAGTTTTTTATGACCCCCGACTTGTTAAAATTTGCAAAAAATGGGTTTGCAGAAAAGTGACCAGATCCCAGCACTGCTTAGCCCATAACTTTTGAAATTTTTACCCGATTTAAAAGTGGAATACCTCTCTGAATTTGCTATTAAAATATCTATCTAGCTGCATTATTGGTTTATTTTCGAATTTTTGGTCAATATTTTTTAATTTTTTATGACCCCCGACCTGTCAAAATTTGCAAAAAATGGGTTTGCAGAAAGGTGACCAGAACCCAGCACTGCTTAGCCCAAACTTTTGAAATTTTTACCCGATTTAAAAGTGGAATACCTCTCTGAATTTGTTGTTAAAATATCTATCTAGCTGCATTATTGGTTTATTTTCGAATTTTTGGTCAATATTTTGTAATTTTTTATGACCCCCGACCTGTCAAAATTTGCAAAAAATGGGTTTGCAGAAAAGTGACCAGATCCCAGCACTGCTTATCCCAAACCTTTTGAAATTTTTACCCGATTTAAAAGTGGAATACCTCTCTGAATTTGTTATTCGAATATCTATCTAGCTGCATTATTGGTTTATTTTCGAATTTTTGGTCAATATTTTGTAATTTTTTATGACCCCCGACCTGTCAAAATTTGCAAAAAAATGGGTTTGCAGAAAAGTGACCAGATCCCAGCACTGCTTATCCCATAACTTTTGAAATTTTTACCCGATTTAAAAGTGGAAAGCCTCTCTGAATTTGTTATTAAAATATCTATCTAGCTACATCATTGGTTTTTTTTTTCGAATTTTTGGTCAATTTTTCGTCATTTTTTATGACCCCCGACCTGTCAAAATTTGCAAAAAATGGGTTTGCAGAAAAGTGACCAGATCCCAGCACTGCTTAGCCCAAACTTTTGAAATTTTTACCCGATTTAAAAGTGGAATACCTCTCTGAATTTTTTATTCGAATATCTATCTAGCTGCATTATTGGCTTATTTTCGAATTTTTGGTCAATATTTTGTAATTTTTTATGACCCCCGACCTGTCAAAATTTGCAAAAAATGGGTTTGCAGAAAAGTGACCAGATCCCAGCACTGCTTAGCCCAAACTTTTGAAATTTTTACCCGATTTAAAAGTGGAATACCTCTCTGAATTTGTTGTTAAAATATCTATCTAGCTGCATTATTGGTTTATTTTCGAATTTTTGGTCAATATTTTGTAATTTTTTATGACCCCCGACCTGTCAAAATTTGCAAAAAATGGGTTTGCAGAAAAGTGACCAGATCCCAGCACTGCTTAGCCCAAACTTTTGAAATTTTTACCCGATTTAAAAGTGGAATACCTCTCTAAATTTGTTGTTAAAATATCTATCTAGCTGCATTATTGGCTTATTTTCGAATTTTTTGGTCAATATTTTGTAATTTTTTATGACCCCCGACCTGTCAAAATTTGCAAAAAATGGGTTGTTTTTTTTTTTTTTTGCAGAAAAGTGACCAGAACCCAGCACTGCTTAGCCCATAACTTTTGAAATTTTTACCCGATTTAAAAGTGGAATACCTCTCTGAATTTGTTGTTAAAATATCTATCTAGCTGCATTATTGGTTTATTTTCGAATTTTTGGTCAATATTTTGTAGTTTTTTATGACCCCCGACCTGTCAAAATTTGCAAAAAATGGGTTTGCAGAAAAGTGACCAGAACCCAGCACTGCTTAGCCCATAACTTTTGAAATTTTTACCCGATTTAAAAGTGGAATACCTCTCTGAATTTGTTATTAAAATATCTATCTAGCTGCATTATTGGTTTATTTTCGAATTTTTGGTCAATATTTTGTAATTTTTTATGACCCCCGACCTGTCAAAATTTGCAAAAAATGGGTTTGCAGAAAAGTGACAAGATCCCAGCACTGCTTAGCCCAAACTTTTGAAATTTTTACCCGATTTAAAAGTGGAATACCTCTCTGAATTTGTTGTTAAAATATCTATCTAGCTGCATTATTGGTTTATTTTCGAATTTTTGGTCAATATTTTGTAATTTTTTATGACCCCCGACCTGTCAAAATTTGCAAAAAAAATGGGTTTGCAGAAAAGTGACCAGATCCCAGCACTGCTTATCCCATAACCTTTGAAATTTTTACCCGATTTAAAAGTGGAATGCCTCTCTGAATTTGTTTTAAAATATCTATCTAGCTACATCATTGGTTTATTTTCGAATTTTTGGTCAATGTTTTGTCATTTTTTATGACCCCCGACCTGTCAAAATTTGCAAAAAATGGGTTTGCAGAAAAGTGACCAGATCCCAGCACTGCTTAGCCCAAACTTTTGAAATTTTTACCCGATTTAAAAGTGGAATACCTCTCTGAATTTGTTGTTAAAATATCTATCTAGCTGCATTATTGCTTTATTTTCGAATTTTTGGTCAATATTTTGTAATTTTTTATGACCCCCGACCTGTCAAAATTTGCAAAAAATGGGTTTGCAGAAAAGTGACCAGAACCCAGCACTGCTTAGCCCAAACTTTTGAAATTTTTACCCGATTTAAAAGTGGAATACCTCTCTGAATTTGTTGTTAAAATATCTATCTAGCTGCATCATTGGTTTATTTTCGAATTTTTGGTCAATATTTTGTAATTTTTTATGACCCCCGACCTGTCAAAATTTGCAAAAAATGGGTTTGCAGAAAAGTGACCAGAACCCAGCACTGCTTAGCCCAAACTTTTGAAATTTTTACCCGATTTAAAAGTGGAATACCTCTCTGAATTTGTTATTAAAATATCTATCTAGCTACATCATGGGTTTATTTTCGAATTTTTGGTCAATGTTTCGTCATTTTTTATGACCCCCGACCTGTCAAAATTTGCAAAAAATGGGTTTGCAGAAAAGTGACAAGATCCCAGCACTGCTTAGCCCAAACTTTTGAAATTTTTACCCGATTTAAAAGTGGAATACCTCTCTGAATTTGTTGTTAAAATATCTATCTAGCTGCATTATTGGTTTATTTTCGAATTTTTGGTCAATATTTTGTAATTTTTTATGACCCCCGACCTGTCAAAATTTGCAAAAAAATGGGTTTGCAGAAAAGTGACCAGAACCCAGCACTGCTTAGCCCATAACTTTTGAAATTTTTACCCGATTTAAAAGTGGAATACCTCTCTGAATTTGTTATTAAAATATCTGTAGGGTAGTACAAATTTGTGTTTATTTGGGATAGTTACAAGTTCTTATGAACATAAGTGAATGTTTCAATTTGATTTTAAATTATTAACAGAACGGAAATGACCGACTTCTTTTCGGAACCACGCTTTTTTATGTCTACTCCGGTTGGCTTCTCTCTCAACACTCGCCTCTATCCGTCTCGCCACAGATCTTCATTTGTACTCGATATTTTAATAAAGAATCGATACTACTAAATGGCATCGATAAAAAATACTAAAATAAAATTAACGGGCTTTTCTTAATATAAAATGAATACGAACTTAAAGGAAACGTTGCAAAATATATCATTCTCTTGCCTCTGCTTATATTGATGTTGTGTTTAAATAGGAGAATAACTACCACTAACTTCCCCAATCCTACATTCGGCCATCCTGACAATTTATTCGTCCCTGAATAAACTCCACTTCTTCATGAACTCGGCTGCTGTAGTTGTTACTTTTGGACCCTCCTGATTTCCGATTTTTTCAACTTCATAACGCCCATGCTTCATTTTCTTTGTGACCTTATAGGGTCCGAAGAATTTAGGTCTGAGTTTCATTCCTACTCCATATTGGGTTCGCTTTATACCTACGAGATCACCTATTTTGTAGTCTGTTTCAATCTTTCTTTTTTGGTTAAAAGTATTCCTATTCTCCTGTTGTATTTTCTCAATGTTTTCCTGCGCTTTCTTCCTTATGTCGTCACGTTCGTCAGCAAGTTCTTCAATGTCAATGTCGTCGAGAAGTCTTCTTAAGTCGTCATCTTTCTTACGCATATTCAGTCCTGTGAGGATTTTAAAGGGAGAATATTTTGTCATTCTCGGTGGTGTGTCGTTGATAATTTGCTGGACTCTGTCCACATGACAATACCAATTCGCCTGGTTGTTTTGGCAAAGTTTGCTCAGCATAGGGATTACAATTTTATGGATCCTTTCCACTTGTCCATTACCCCTCGGCATGCCTGTTGTTATGTGTAATAGTTGAATTCCTTGGGTTGTACAGTACTCCTTAAATGTACTTGACGTGAATGCGGTGCCTCTGTCCGTTACAATGCGTCGAGGGTTTCCGAAAATCGCAGACTGTTTCTCTAGCCTGTTCACTACTTCGTCAGATCCGGTAGATCGCGTTGGATACAACCATACAAATTTGGAAAACCCGTCTACTACGGCTAGGATGTGGTTGTACTTCTTTTTGGTATCCGTGAGAGGGCCGACATGGTCAATGTGATATGTTCCCAATGGTTCTTGAACTTTGTCGATTGGCGTCAACAATCCTTCCTTTTTTCCTTTCTTTGAATCAATAATTAGGCATTCTACACAACTCTTGACAAATCTTTCTACTTTTGGTTGTATGTTTTGGATGAAATATGATTTCTCTACCAGCTCTCGAGTTTTCTTAATTCCATAGTGTCCTTCGCGATGTACTATGCCGATTATATCGTCGTGCATGGATTCTGGAACAACAAGAAGTTCTTTCGCAACATATTTGTAGAGAATGTTGTTTTTAACAAAAAGTCTTCGTAGCTTTCGACGTTTTCCAGTACAGTTTTCACAGCTTTTATCCAATCGTCTCTGTTTTGCGCTTCTCTTAACCGATATTTTGTCGAATCCTCGATAAGAAAGCAGTTCAGGCGACTGAATGCATCTACGTGTTTCATCTGGCTTCCTGCTCTGTGCTGAACGGTAAACTTGAACTCCTGTAAAAACATGGCCCATCTGGCGACTCTTGGCGGAACATCATCTTTTTTTATGGTCATCGTAAATGCTACGCAGTCGGTTACAATTGTAAAACTGATTCCCAAAAGGTAAATACGCCACTTCTTAACGGCATTGATGACAGCTAGAACCTCAAGCTCATACGCGCTATATTTCTCCTCGCAGTGTGTAGTTTTCCTGCTCATAAATTCAACAGGGTGAAATAGTTGATCTTCTGAATCTTTCTGCATGAGGATTCCACCGAATCCGAATTTACTCGCGTCTGTATGGACTTCAGTTATGGCACAGGGATCGTACAGTCTAAGAACTGGGGCAGTAACTAAAAGACTTCAGGTTTTCAAAGCTGACTAAGCACTGATCGTCTAGCTGAATGTTTTTCCCATCACGCGACTTGTCCGTTTTACGAAGTACATCACTTAAAGGTTTCGCTGCCAGAGCATAGCCTTTCATGAAACGACGCAAATAAGATGTTAAGCCCAAAAACCTCTCAAGTGCCTTCCTGCTTTGTGGGACTGGATAGTTGACAACAGCGTTGACTTTGTCTTTTGTTGATGAAATTGTTGCGTTTTCGATTACATATCCCAGAAATGTAATTTTCCTCTTCAAGAACTGTCCCTTTTCCCACTTTATATGTAACCCTGCCTTGGACGCTACTTCTAGAACTTCTTTCAAAACCGATAGTCCAGATTCCTCGTTTGTTGTTGGTATGATAATGTCGTCCATATACACGACAATTTTATTTGACTGCAGCAGGTCTCTCAATACAGCACCTACATAACGGCAGAATACTGCGGGGGAGTTGCTTATTCCAAACGGAACGTGTGTGAACTCATATTGCCCGTTGTGTGTTACAAAGGCAGTAAACTTCCTAGACTCTGCTTCGATAGGAACGTGGAAAAATCCATTGGCTAAATCTAAAGTGGTGAATACCTTTGAGCCCTGTAAACGATCTAGCACATCATCGATTAACGCCATCGGAAAGTTATCTCTCTTTATCTTCAAATTAAGCCTTCTATAATCACAACAGAAGCGTTTTGATCCGTCTTTCTTCGAAACCAATACCACAGGTGACGCGTACTCTGAGCAGCTAGGAATAATGATTCCTGCGTCGAGCCATTCTTGTATTTGCTTTTCAATGAGAATCCTGTTTTCGTAGGATGTTCGCCTCGGATGTTGGGATATTGGGACGTCGTCTTCCAATATTATCTTCATTTCGACTGGGGATTTAATTACTTGCTTAGGTTTGTATCCCATAATCAGTTTTTCCACTTCTGCTTTTTTAAATGTATCCAGGTGACTTAAATCGATTCCATCTATTCTCTTCTGCTCTTCAATCAATTCTGTAACGCACATCATTTTAAAAGTTTCAGCGAATTCTTGATCGGTGGTCTTGGCAATGAACCGAACTCCATTTGTGCTGAATAAAATGTCGACTTTCTGCAGAATGTTGTTTCCCACAATAGCTATATACTCTAACTCTTCCCGTTTCACTACGTGGAAGGTTATTGTAAAGCTGATATTGTCTACGAAAACGTCTAGGTCAAAGCTTCCAGTAGTAATTAATTCGCCTTTTCCGATACCTTTCAGATGTTTGATCTCTTTTCTGAGCTGAATCCCATCGAATTTACTGACTATGTCATCTCTCATGAGGCTTAGATCGCTGCCAGAATCTATCATAGCAGTGAATGAGATATTCTGTGCAGTGAATTTTTTGTAAATGTTGGCTACTTTTGGGGATATATCTTCAAGGACATTCGCGGCTTCCTTCCTAGACGCAGAGGGCTGTTGCATTTCGTTGCACTGTTTGGAAATATGACCAGTTTTGTGACATTTGTAGCATATAACTTCATCGACGCAGTCTTTGGCAAAATGTCCTTCCTTTCCGCATTTGTAACACTTCTTAGTGGAACTACTGTTCACCTTCTTGGTTTGCTTCTGGTTGTTGTGATTAACTTTCTTTTCCTCTTTGTGTATGGCATTTCCTCTGACTTTTTCGTATATCCCTATCTCAACCTTTAATTTTTTAACTGTCTTCGCTCTATACAAGCCGGCTTTGTTTAGTTTGCTGTCAGGGACCCCTTCTATAAAGTAAGTAACTAGACTCTCTTCTTCTAGCTTTATAGGTTTGCTTAATTCCATTAGACTATACAGATATTCCAAACATGTCTCCGTCGATTTCTTTTCCCTTTGCCTCAACATTTTGTGAACGTCTGCCGAACACAATTGTTTTCCAAACTCCTTTTTAAGCTCAGCCTTAAGTATATTCCACCCACGCACTCCTGACAAACTCCTAATAAAAACCTTAGCTGCTCCGCTTAAAAGTTGTTTTGCGTAAATATACTTTTGAAGATCATCCCAACCTACGGTTATGGCTACATCTTCAAATTCGTCTAGCCAATGGCTGATATCTTGTTGATCTGATCCTGAAAAAGTCGAAATACTATCTTGAACATCTCTTAAGGTGAATCTTGAGCTCGTATTTATAGCTTCATGAAACTCGGTATTCTGAGATCCAACCTCGCTTTCAGTATCTCCCTCATTAACATCAACAGCATCTGGCACTTGGAAGTGATCTAAAAGTCGATCCTGCAAAGTTCCTTTCCTACCATCCGTATTCAAGCCCAACTCGGTTAGCTTTGCCTTCAGTGAAGCAACTGTCATCGACAAAATAGATTTAGCGTCCATGGTTACGATTAAGATGTCGTTTACAAGTTCAAATGGAATTTAAATAAGTTCTAAAGAAATTTAAAGAAATCAAAAGAAGATACTCAAGTTCGCGATGCAGTGCTGGGTAGCACTGTGGTCGTCGTCGGCTCAGTGGGTCGGCACTTCTTCCTTCTGATCGCGTCTGGTCGTCCTTCTCAGTACAGCTCTTGGAGTCGCTCTTCTCGGGCAGATCTGGTGGCGGGTCTCTTCCTGATGAACCGCTTCTGGTAGAGCTTCTTTGGTGTCTCGTCTTCTTGGATGAGTTATGTAACTTCTCGGGGCGCGCCTTCTGTTTGCTCGACTCCGTCTGGTGTAGCTCCTCAGTAAGCCCCTTCTATTCGCAGGACTCTGTGTGGTGCAGATCGTCTCGTTGCAGGATTGTGTTTCTTCTCAAGTTTTATATGCAAAGCATCAGCTGGTCTTGCATCTTCTGGTAGCGCTTTTGTGGCAGCACTTTTGGATCCTCTACTTCTGGCCTCACTGGTCTGGCAATACTTCGCCTTTGTGATGATACTTCTATTGGCCGCACCTCTCCGGTAGCGCCACTTCGTTCGTCTTTGGTACGTCTTCACAGATCAACCTTGTTGTTGCAACTTCGAATGTATATTTGCCACCTTACAAATACACGGGCAACTCCAGTTTCGCTGGTTCTGTAGTCTCTCAATTCTTCTCGCTGGTTTGTCGTCTCACCGATCTATGGTCGTCCCACTCTCTCCAGTGCTCATCTAATTCTGCGAATTTGGCGGCCACACATACAAGCTTTTCCTTAATGGCTTGTTCCGATTCTCGTTACTCTTATATGTGAAAAATTATTTCACCAGAACTCGATGTTGCAGAAAAAAAAAATTCGATGCGGATTTTCAGCTTCATACGAGTTTTTTCCTTCTCAGATTAGTACATCTCACTATCTCAAATTATTTTCTGTATGTTAACGCATACAGGATCCAATCACTTGTTCTGAAACTTTCCCGGACGAGCCCCCATTAAATTGGTAGGGTAGTACAAATTTGTGTTTATTTGGGATAGTTACAAGTTCTTATGAACATAAGTGAATGTTTCAATTTGATTTTAAATTATTAACAGAACGGAAATGACCGACTTCTTTTCGGAACCACGCTTTTTTATGTCTACTCCGGTTGGCTTCTCTCTCAACACTCGCCTCTATCCGTCTCGCCACAGATCTTCATTTGTACTCGATATTTTAATAAAGAATCGATACTACTAAATGGCATCGATAAAAAATACTAAAATAAAATTAACGGGCTTTTCTTAATATAAAATGAATACGAACTTAAAGGAAACGTTGCAAAATATATCATTCTCTTGCCTCTGCTTATATTGATGTTGTGTTTAAATAGGAGAATAACTACCACTAACTTCCCCAATCCTACATATCTATCTAGCTGCATTATTGGTTTATTTTCGAATTTTTGGTCAATATTTTGTAGTTTTTTATGACCCCTGACCAGTCAAAATTTTCAAAAAATGGGTTTGCAGAAAAGTGACCAGATCCCAGCACTGCTTATCCCAAACCTTTTGAAATTTTTACCCGATTTAAAAGTGGAATACCTCTCTGAATTTGCTATTAAAATATCTATCTAGCTGCATTATTGGTTTATTTTCGAATTTTTGGTCAATATTTTTTAATTTTTTATGACCCCCGACCTGTAAAAATTTGCAAAAAATGGGTTTGCAGAAAAGTGACCAGATCCCAGCACTGCTTAGCCCAAACTTTTGAAATTTTTACCCGATTTAAAAGTGGAATACCTCTCTGAATTTGTTGTTAAAATATCTATCTAGCTGCATTATTGGTTTATTTTCGAATTTTTGGTCAATATTTTGTAATTTTTTATGACCCCCGACCTGTCAAAATTTGCAAAAAATGGGTTTGCAGAAAAGTGACCAGATCCCAGCACTGCTTAGCCCAAACTTTTGAAATTTTTACCCGATTTAAAAGTGGAATACCTCTCTGAATTTGTTGTTAAAATATCTATCTAGCTGCATTATTGGTTTATTTTCGAATTTTTGGTCAATATTTTGTAATTTTTTATGACCCCCGACCTGTCAAAATTTTCAAAAAATGGGTTTGCAGAAAAGTGACCAGATCCCAGCACTGCTTATCCCATAACTTTTGAAATTTTTACCCGATTTAAAAGTGGAATGCCTCTCTGAATTTGTTATTAAAATATCTATCTAGCTGCATCATTGGTTTATTTTCGAATTTTTGGTCAATATTTTGTAGTTTTTTATGACCCCCGACCTGTCAAAATTTGCAAAAAATGGGTTTGCAGAAAAGTGACCAGATCCCAGCACTGCTTAGCCCAAACTTTTGAAATTTTTACCCGATTTAAAAGTGGAATACCTCTCTGAATTTGTTGTTAAAATATCTATCTAGCTGCATTATTGGTTTATTTTCGAATTTTTGGTCAATATTTTGTAGTTTTTTATGACCCCCGACCTGTCAAAATTTGCAAAAAATGGGTTTGCAGAAAAGTGACCAGATCCCAGCACTGCTTAGCCCAAACTTTTGAAATTTTTACCCGATTTAAAAGTGGAATACCTCTCTGAATTTGTTGTTAAAATATCTATCTAGCTGCATTATTGGTTTATTTTCGAATTTTTGGTCAATATTTTGTAATTTTTTATGACCCCCGACCTGTCAAAATTTGCAAAAAAATGGGTTTGCAGAAAAGTGACCAGATCCCAGCACTGCTTAGCCCATAACTTTTGAAATTTTTACCCGATTTAAAAGTGGAATACCTCTCTGAATTTGTTGTTAAAATATCTATCTAGCTGCATTATTGGTTTATTTTCGAATTTTTGGTCAATATTTTGTAATTTTTTATGACCCCCGACCTGTCAAAATTTGCAAAAAATGGGTTTGCAGAAAAGTGACCAGATCCCAGCACTGCTTATCCCATAACTTTTGAAATTTTTACCCGATTTAAAAGTGGAATACCTCTCTGAATTTGTTGTTAAAATATCTATCTAGCTGCATTATTGGTTTATTTTCGAATTTTTGGTCAATATTTTTTAATTTTTTATGACCCCCGACCTGTCAAAATTTGCAAAAAATGGGTTTGAAGAAAAGTGACCAGATCCCAGCACTGCTTAGCCCATAACTTTTGAAATTTTTACCCGATTTAAAAGTGGAATACCTCTCTGAATTTGTTGTTAAAATATCTATCTAGCTGCATTATTGGTTTATTTTCGAATTTTTGGTCAATATTTTGTAATTTTTTATGACCCCCGACCTGTCAAAATTTGCAAAAAAATGGGTTTGCAGAAAAGTGACCAGATCCCAGCACTGCTTATCCCATAACTTTTGAAATTTTTACCCGATTTAAAAGTGGAATGCCTCTCTGAATTTGTTATTAAAATATCTATCTAGCTACATTATTGGTTTATTTTCGAATTTTTGGTCAATGTTTTGTCATTTTTTATGACCCCCGACCTGTCAAAATTTGCAAAAAATGGGTTTGCAGAAAAGTGACCAGATCCCAGCAATGCTTAGCCCAAACTTTTGAAATTTTTACCCGATTTAAAAGTGGAATACCTCTCTGAATTTGTTATTCGAATATCTATCTAGCTGCATTATTGGTTTATTTTCGAATTTTTGGTCAATATTTTGTAGTTTTTTATGACCCCCGACCTGTCAAAATTTGCAAAAAATGGGTTTGCAGAAAAGTGACCAGATCCCAGCACTGCTTAGCCCAAACTTTTGAAATTTTTACCCGATTTAAAAGTGGAATACCTCTCTGAATTTGTTATTAAAATATCTATCTAGCTGCATTATTGGTTTATTTTCGAATTTTTGGTCAATATTTTGTAATTTTTTATGACCCCCGACCTGTCAAAATTTTCAAAAAATGGGTTTGCAGAAAAGTGACCAGATCCCAGCACTGCTTAGCCCATAACTTTTGAAATTTTTACCCGATTTAAAAGTGGAATGCCTCTCTGAATTTGTTATTAAAATATCTATCTAGCTACATCATTGGTTTATTTTCGAATTTTTGGTCAATGTTTCGTCATTTTTTATGACCCCCGACCTGTCAAAATTTGCAAAAAATGGGTTTGCAGAAAAGTGACCAGATCCCAGCACTGCTTAGCCCAAACTTTTGAAATTTTTACCCGATTTAAAAGTGGAATACCTCTCTGAATTTGTTATTAAAATATCTATCTAGCTGCATTATTGGTTTATTTTCGAATTTTTGGTCAATATTTTGTAGTTTTTTATTACCCCCGACCTGTCAAAATTTGCAAAAAATGGGTTTGCAGAAAAGTGACCAGATCCCAGCACTGCTTAGCCCAAACTTTTGAAATTTTTACCCGATTTAAAAGTGGAATACCTCTCTGAATTTGTTGTTAAAATATCTATCTAGCTGCATTTTTTTTTTTTTTTTGTTCAGGCCTCTCCCGCTCTCCCTCTCCCGGAGCTTCTCCCCACACCGCACTCTCCCTCTCCCGAAGCTTGGAGCATGTCGCGCTCGGCCGTCCAGGCTCTCCACTCCCCCGAGCGCGAGAAGTCTCCGCTGCGCCTCCAAGCGCCTAGCTTAGCTTAGCTTAAATTAGTTCCAATACGTCAACGCATGAAATAAACGCCCGGCCGGTCCGCGCCATAATCGAAGTTCTAGTCTTTTTTACTTTTCGCGATCGTCGTGTGTTATTTCTTGCCCCCACAGCTAACACCCCCAGCCGTCACAGACCAGGAGTTTTTTGCTGCCTTCAAGAAGGACGCCCCGCCACTTCACTTTTTTGATCCAATCGAGCCAGATTCGATCAGCGCCCGAAATTGCTCAAGATAAGTACGAAGATCTACATATATTAATTTGCCGGTCTGCAGTCAGCCACTCGAAAACACTGTTTCGTTTGACTTTCTGCATGATTTTTTCTAAAAATCCAAGTCCGATTTAATCCGAAAACGGCAATTATTAAGATCTATTCCATTTTTCCGTTTTTTCTTTGATCGTGCCGCCATATTCCTCCAATTCCTCTTTGGCCCGTACATCAAAGTGAAACCGTACACATATGTATGTACATACAAGTATACATACATCAAATGAGCAAAATTCCAAAACTTTAATAAAGAGCTAAAATTGCAAACTTTAATAAAAGTGCAAATTCCGAAATTGAATAAAAGTGAAAAATCCAAAATTTAACGACAAGTGTAAAGTGTGCAAAATATTCGAAGTGAACAGTGAAGAAATAATTTCTGTGAAAAAAATTCCAAGTGTTCTGCCGAAAAAGGGCCCCCATTTTCAAAGTGTTTTTTTTCACTGCAGTCCTACGCTAAATATTTTGCACACCTTTTCTTGCAATACAGTCCACTTAATCAAAATCGAAAGCTCAACACATACCCGCCGGCAATATTTTTTAATAAAATTTTCCGCCAAAAATAAAAATACATACATACATAATTCAAATAATTCATATAATATATATATTTCCCCTCCCCAAAAAAAAAAAAAAAAAAAAAATTAAAAAAATAAATAATTACAATCCACCACCGACTAGGAAAACTTTGTTGGTTTCAGTGTGTTTTTTTATTTCCAACATTTTTTGCGTGAGCGCGAATTGCACGAACGCACATACATAAATATATCTCCAAATATATTCAATATACTCCATACATATTTTCTACTTCCTACAGCGAAAATATACCAACATTAAAAGTTTTCCGTCGGCCTCCGCGTAGAATAAAATAAATAATTAAAATCCACCACCGACTCGGAAAACTTTGTTGGCTGCAGTGTGTTTTATTTCTAACATTTTTTGGCGTGAGCGCGAACTGCACAAACGCACATATATACATATATACACTTATATCCAAATCCAGCATACCAATATACACATATACACCCATACCCATTAGGGAGCCGTTGCACGACATCCAGTGCAAGGTCTTAAACATATAAATTTTTTCCAAAGATAAAATAAATTATTTCTGAGCTGCAATAAATAAATTCCAACTCCAATAACAACACATAATTAATATTCCAGTCAAATTAAAATTAAAAATACCAAAATAATTGGAAATTAATTTTTTTATTATTTGATTTGTTTTTTTGTCCAGCAACATACAATAATTAAAAATAAATAAAATTTATTTCTTTGTCTGGTTCCAAAAAATTTAAGTGTGAACGTCACTCCGTACGGCACACCGTTTGTTGATAGCTCAGAAATTAAATATTTGCAAATAAATTATTTTGGATAAATAATTAACTTCCATTCTTCGAATAAACTACCCGTTTTGGTTTTTTTTTGTCTGTACCACAGTTGGTATTATTTTCTAAAATAAAGTAAATAAATACCACACAAAATAATAATCACATATCCGAATTATAAATATACTAATTATAATATTCTTAATAACATTAAGAATAAATATTATTTAAATTATTCTGGGTTTTTTTTCGCTCCTGTGCATATTAAATATACCCCGTTTCCACTGGGCATATATTCCTTTTTAATTTATCGTCGCTTCCATAGACCGTCTCCCTTTAGCGAGACAAATTCCACAAGTCAGCTAAATACAAATTTTTTCAAGAGTGCAATTCCAGCAACAAAGGTCTAAAATTTGTTTCTCACGACCAGCACACTCGTTTTCCAACCGAGGGTTCGTTTTTTGGCATGTCCAGTGAAGGTGGGAATAAAAAATCTCCCATTCCACCAACAAAAACTCCGAAAATTGTTGTCAAGCCGCCCACACCTAAACCTTCCAGTAAGACTCCCTCTCCCCAAGCAAGGCTCACTCGTTCCGAGACAAAAATGGCTCTAGCTGCGTCCGATCTTGCGCTGAATCAATTCATTGAGGTTTCAGATCGACTCAGTGAATTCGAAGCGAGATGCAACACTCCGTCGCCGACTCCCCCGAGCATGTCCATGCTAAATATCCGACGCGAAGAGGTCCGAGCATTGTGGGAGCGCATCAAAAAAGAGTACGATGAGTGCAATGTACGCCTGATTTCAGCCGGAGACAGTGCAGCTGACAGCTTGCCAATTCTCCGAGCGAAATATAATTATTGCTACGACGTCTACGAAAGGTGTGGTGCGAATATAGAGGATCTTATTGCGCAAGCTCCACGAACCCCCCAAACACAAGCTGATCCGTCCCAGACCTACGTTCCTTCAGGTTGTCGGCTACCTCCGTGTGATACCGAGGTCTTCACCGGCGATTATCTTCGCTGGCCGACGTTTAGGGACCTTTTCACGGCGATCTATATTAACAATCCAAGATTGACGCCGGTCGAGAAATTGTTCCACCTGAATTCCAAAACGAGTGGCGAAGCACACACAATTGTGGCAAAGTCGCCTTTAACTAACGATGGTTTTCGCTCAGCCTGGGATAACCTAACGAAGCGTTTCGAAAACAAACGGTTGTTAGTAAACAGTCATTTGAAAATACTGTTCAATGTGCAGTCCATCACTCAGGAATCTGGGCCAGCTTTGCGAGAGCTTCAAGACACCATCCAGAGTTGCCTTACCGCTTTAGAAACGAGCGATATTAGCACCGACAATTGGGATTGCCTATTAGTTTATATGGTCTCCGCCAAACTTCCAAAGTTGACACTTTCCCTCTGGGAGCAGTCGCTCCACAACAAGGTCGATGTTCCATCTTGGCAGGAGTTAAATAATTTCCTCACTGAGCGTCACAGGACACTAGAGGCCATAGATGACGTCCGTCCGTCAGGCTCTAGTCAGCCTCAGCCCAGAGCAGCAGGCTCGAATTCCACGGCACGTAGGATCCATCCCTATGAAGCTAGAGTAGTACCCAGAGGTAGAGGGTGCGACTTGTGCAATAGAGAAAACCATCCAGTGCGGACATGCGCACGGTTTCTCCGGATGTCTGTCGATGAGCGGTCCGCCTATATCAAAGGCAAAAAGCTGTGTCTGAACTGCTTCGCACGAGGACATCAGCTACGGGACTGTGACAGCACTCATAGTTGCTTCACATGCCGCGGCCGCCATCACACGCTTCTCCATCGAGGTAACGCGTCTCCAACGCTCTCGACTCCAACTCCAACTTCTTCGCCCAGGTCAAGACCAACTACGACCGCTCCAGCGACTACCAGTGCCGCAACCTCCACGGTGCAAAATTATCTTGCCACGGGTCATAGATCCGTCTTGCTGGGCACCGCCATTATTGACGTTTGCCATTTGGGATCAACCTTCAAGGCTCGTGCCTTGATCGACTCTGGATCGGAGGCAACATTCATGACCGAGCGGCTGTTCAACTTGATTAAGTTGCCTCATCAGATCATTCGAGCCCAAGTCTCCGGCTTAAACCAAACACTGGCAGCAGAATCCAAAAAGCTCTGCCAATTTTCAATTCGATCTCCGACCAGGCCTGGCCTGCAACTAGACGCGACGGCGTATGTCCTTCCACAATTAGCTGGTCAGCTTCCGTCCTGCTCAATTCCGCAGCATTTCCTACGGGAGCTTCCCGATTTTTCTTTGGCCGACCCGAAATTCTATGAGAGTGCAAAAATAGACGTGTTAATCGGGGCTGATCTGCTGCCTTCCGTACTCCTAAGCGGCACCCGAGCAAACATCTGTGGCTCTCTTCTTGGTCAAGAGACTATATTCGGTTGGATCCTTACCGGACCAATACCAGCTGCTAGGCAAGAGCAAATTTCTGCTTTCTCCACTCGAATCTCCCATATATTTGATTCAAACCTGGATCAACCTCTCACCAAGTTTTGGGAGGTGGAGGATCTGCCAATAAAAATGGCAGAAGATTCCGATTTGGCTTGTGAGGAAAATTTCCTCCGGACAACCACGAGAGACTTTAGTGAAAAATATGTCGGACACCTTCCATTCCGTGATCCAGAGAACGCAAAGTCCGCCCTGGGACACTCCAGATCCTTCGCGTTGGCTCAATTCTTAAGAAACGAGCAGCGTTTAAAAAGGGACAGCCAACAGAAAATGAAGCACTTGAAAGCGCTCCATCAGCAACTCCGCGCTCGATGGAAGGATGAATACCTGAAAGATCTCCACAAGCGCAACAAGTGGAAGTGTCCCACCGAGAATATGCGTGTCGGGGACATGGTCGTCATCAAAGACGACAATCTGCCCTCAAATGAGTGGCGACTCGGTAGAATCGACTCCGTCTTTCCTGGAGCCGATGGCAATGTCCGCGTAGTCGACATCCGGACGGCGCGCGGCATTGTCCGGCGTCCAGTAGCCAAAATTGTTCTCCTTCCCGGAGAGGCTCCCCAAACTTCTACCCAGTAATCCATACTTCGTTGTCCGTAGTCCGTAAGGCCCGAATCTTTCCATTATAAAACATCTTCCTGTGTTTTTTTTCTTTTTCATGATCCAACGCCGACATCCGTAGACAATGGCTCCGCGTAAGCAGAACGCTCAAGTGTTGGAGAGCAGGCGGACTCGAGGCACGCAGTCCTACCGGTGCCGAGTCTGCCGGGGGATCCACCCTCTAAAGAGGTGCCAGAGGTTCCTAAGCTGAGCGCGGAGAAGCGGCTACGGGCAGTTCTGGTTAATAAGTACTGCGCAAATTGCCTTGCCCACGAGCATTCGCAAGGGGACTGCCGTAGCGGTGACCGGTGCAGAACGTGCGATGAGGAGCATCACACGCTGCTCCACATCACCGAGCCTTCCAAGCCTTCCAAAGGGGCTCCGCTTCTCAGCAGCGTTCGCGCCGGCAAGATCCGCCAACTCGCAGAGCGCTTGCTTCTCCACCGCGCTCAGCATCCTCGACACCAGAGCCCTCGACTCGCGCAGCGCGCGCTGCTCCGACGTTGGCAACCCTCCTTCAACACCACGTCGTCAACGTCCTTCCAACGGCCTTGGTCACCCTGGAGGCGGGTCCGAAGATCGTGGACACCGTGGCTCTCATAGACCCCTGCTCGCCTCAAAGCTGCATCGACGCCACCCTGGCGTCCAGCCTGCGTCTTCCGACCACCAATGTCGGAAAGGAAAGGGTGTGCACGGCGATCCTCAGATCGAAGGTCGTCGAGGGAGCTGCGTTGGATGTCGTCCTAAAGATCGAGCCCGGCGTCGGCGTCCGCACCCCCATCCGAGCGATCGACGAGTCTGTCGTCGGCCGCTACAAGGACCTTCCGCTGGCCGACAAGCGGTTCTATCTGCCGGCGTCGATTTCCATGGTCCTGGGTGCGGATGTCTACGCCAAGGTCATCCAACCAGGATTCCACCTGGTCGCCGAGGGATTGCCGGTGGCCCAGAAGACCATATTCGGCTGGATCCTGTCCGGCGCCTGCAACCAGGGCTAATTATGTTGCAACGCCAGCGGTTGCAAGGGGGGCGGGATGTTCAGGCCTCTCCCGCTCTCCCTCTCCCGGAGCTTCTCCCCACACCGCACTCTCCCTCTCCCGAAGCTTGGAGCATGTCGCGCTCGGCCGTCCAGGCTCTCCACTCCCCGAGCGCGAGAAGTCTCCGCTGCGCCTCCAAGCGCCTAGCTTAGCTTAGCTTAAATTAGTTCCAAAACGTCAACGCATGAAATAAACGCCCGGCCGGTCCGCGCCATAATCGAAGTTCTAGTCTTTTTTACTTTTCGCGATCGTCGTGTGTTATTTCTTGCCCCCACAGCTAACACCCCCAGCCGTCACAGACCAGGAGTTTTTTGCTGCCTTCAAGAAGGACGCCCCGCCACTTCACTGCATTATTGGTTTATTTTCGAATTTTTGGTCAATATTTTGTAATTTTTTATGACCCCCGACCTGTCAAAATTTGCAAAAAATGGGTTTGCAGAAAAGTGACCAGATCCCAGCACTGCTTAGCCCATAACTTTTGAAATTTTTACCCGATTTAAAAGTGGAATACCTCTCTGAATTTGTTATTAGAATATCTATCTAGCTGCATCATTGGTTTATTTTCGAATTTTTGGTCAATATTTTGTTTTTTTTATGACCCCCGACCTGTCAAAATTTGCAAAAAATGGGCTTGCAGAAAAGTGACCAGAACCCAGCACTGCTTAGCCCATAACTTTTGAAATTTTTACCCGATTTAAAAGTGGAATACCTCTCTGAATTTGTTGTTAAAATATCTATCTAGCTGCATTATTGGTTTATTTTCGAATTTTTGGTCAATATTTTGTAGTTTTTTATGACCCCCGACCTGTCAAAATTTGCAAAAAATGGGTTTGCAGAAAAGTGACCAGATCCCAGCACTGCTTAGCCCATAACTTTTGAAATTTTTACCCGATTTAAAAGTGGAATACCTCTCTGAATTTGTTATTCGAATATCTATCTAGCTGCATTATTGGTTTATTTTCGAATTTTTGGTCAATATTTTGTAGTTTTTTATGACCCCCGACCTGTCAAAATTTGCAAAAAATGGGTTTGCAGAAAAGTGACCAGATCCCAGCACTGCTTAGCCCAAACTTTTGAAATTTTTACCCGATTTAAAAGTGGAATACCTCTCTGAATTTGTTGTTAAAATATCTATCTAGCTGCATTATTGGTTTATTTTCGAATTTTTGGTCAATATTTTGTAGTTTTTTATGACCCCCGACCTGTCAAAATTTGCAAAAAATGGGTTTGCAGAAAAGTGACCAGATCCCAGCACTGCTTATCCCAAACCTTTTGAAATTTTTACCCGATTTAAAAGTGGAATACCTCTTTGAATTTGTTGTTAAAATATCTATCTAGCTGCATTATTGGTTTATTTTCGAATTTTTGGTCAATATTTTGTAATTTTTTATGACCCCCGACCTGTCAAAATTTGCAAAAAATGGGTTTGCAGAAAAGTGACCAGATCCCAGCACTGCTTAGCCCATAACTTTTGAAATTTTTACCCGATTTAAAAGTGGAATACTTCTCTGAATTTGTTGTTAAAATATCTATCTAGCTGCATTATTGGTTTATTTTCGAATTTTTGGTCAATATTTTGTAATTTTTTATGACCCCCGACCTGTCAAAATTTGCAAAAAATGGGTTTGCAGAAAAGTGACAAGATCCCAGCACTGCTTAGCCCAAACTTTTGAAATTTTTACCCGATTTAAAAGTGGAATACCTCTCTGAATTTGTTGTTAAAATATCTATCTAGCTGCATTATTGGTTTATTTTCGAATTTTTGGTCAATATTTTGTAATTTTTTATGACCCCCGACCTGTCAAAATTTGCAAAAAATGGGTTTGCAGAAAAGTGACCAGATCCCAGCACTGCTTAGCCCATAACTTTTGAAATTTTTACCCGATTTAAAAGTGGAATACTTCTCTGAATTTGTTGTTAAAATATCTATCTAGCTGCATTATTGGTTTATTTTCGAATTTTTGGTCAATATTTTGTAATTTTTTATGACCCCCGACCTGTCAAAATTTGCAAAAAATGGGTTTGCAGAAAAGTGACCAGATCCCAGCACTGCTTATCCCAAACCTTTTGAAATTTTTACCCGATTTAAAAGTGGAATACCTCTCTGAATTTGTTGTTAAAATATCTATCTAGCTGCATTATTGGTTTATTTTCGAATTTTTGGTCAATATTTTGTAGTTTTTTATGACCCCCGACCTGTCAAAATTTGCAAAAAATGGGTTTGCAGAAAAGTGACCAGATCCCAGCACTGCTTAGCCCAAACTTTTGAAATTTTTACCCGATTTAAAAGTGGAATACCTCTCTGAATTTGTTGTTAAAATATCTATCTAGCTGCATTATTGGTTTATTTTCGAATTTTTGGTCAATATTTTGTAATTTTTTATGACCCCCGACCTGTCAAAATTTGCAAAAAATGGGTTTGCAGAAAAGTGACCAGATCCCAGCACTGCTTAGCCCAAACTTTTGAAATTTTTACCCGATTTAAAAGTGGAATACCTCTCTGAATTTGTTATTCGAATATCTATCTAGCTGCATTATTGGTTTATTTTCGAATTTTTGGTCAATATTTTGTAGTTTTTTATGACCCCCGACCTGTCAAAATTTGCAAAAAAATGGGTTTGCAGAAAAGTGACCAGATCCCAGCACTGCTTAGCCCAAACTTTTGAAATTTTTAACCGATTTAAAAGTGAAATACCTCTCTGAATTTGTTATTAAAATATCTATCTAGCTGCATTATTGGTTTATTTTCGAATTTTTGGTCAATATTTTGTAGTTTTTTATGACCCCCGACCTGTCAAAATTTGCAAAAAATGGGTTTGCAGAAAAGTGACCAGATCCCAGCACTGCTTAGCCCAAACTTTTGAAATTTTTACCCCATTTAAAAGTGGAATGCCTCTCTGAATTTGTTATTAAAATATCTATCTAGCTACATCATTGGTTTATTTTCGAATTTTTGGTCAATATTTTGTAGTTTTTTATGACCCCCTACCTGTCAAAATTTGCAAAAAATGGGTTTGCAGAAAAGTGACCAGATCCCAGCACTGCTTAGCCCAAACTTTTGAAATTTTTACCCGATTTAAAAGTGGAATACCTCTCTGAATTTGTTGTTAAAATATCTATCTAGCTGCATTATTGGTTTATTTTCGAATTTTTGGTCAATATTTTGTAGTTTTTTATGACCCCCGACCTGTCAAAATTTGCAAAAAATGGGTTTGCAGAAAAGTGACCAGATCCCAGCACTGCTTAGCCCAAACTTTTGAAATTTTTACCCGATTTAAAAGTGGAATACCTCTCTGAATTTGTTGTTAAAATATCTATCTAGCTGCATTATTGGTTTATTTTCGAATTTTTGGTCAATATTTTGTAATTTTTTATGACCCCCGACCTGTCAAAATTTGCAAAAAATGGGTTTGCAGAAAAGTGACCAGATCCCAGCACTGCTTAGCCCAAACTTTTGAAATTTTTACCCGATTTAAAAGTGGAATACCTCTCTGAATTTGTTATTCGAATATCTATCTAGCTGCATTATTGGTTTATTTTCGAATTTTTGGTCAATATTTT